>NW_028281451.1:0-33136 GCF_059751285.1 Brachycentrus maculatus
ATTTTCATTTATTTGGCAAGTATTCTATTATCGATTAAGTACCATACCTATCTAATATGGAGAGTAGCATGAATTGCATTAATTTAAAGACATTTCATTTTAAAAAGCAGCAGAAAGGAGAAAAATTTACACTTTCAAAATGTGGTGTTGGAGGCGCTTGCTCCAAATTCCATGGACAGCTAGACGCAACGAGTCCATTCGCCACGAACTACACTTGGATGGCTTGACTCTGGCCAATGTCTGTCAACGTTGCATGTGGCAACGAGGATAGCCTGGAACGACTGGTTGTGATCAGTAGCCTGGAGGGGAAGAGAGGGAGAGGAAGTTCTCCACACGATGGATCGATCAAATTAAGGCAGCAGCAGGCACCTCGGTGGTTGGAGCGCTACATGCAGCGCAGTCAAGGGATAACTGGAGAAGAGTCATTACTTCCACAAGGGTCACAACTCTCAGTAATGAGGAATAAGACCGAGAAGAAGAATCAAAATTAGATATATTATAACTATCCGGTATCCAGCTGGATATTAACTTACTATCTGGTGTCCGGCCTATCCGGACGGACACTGGATATGGATTTCATCTCTAGTTCATATGATAACAATGTAACATAGCGGGCTTACCCTTAGTGCAGTGAGGACATACATATTTGCGTTCAGCTCGATGATTCCTCATGTGATTCTGGTACTTGAGATTCTTATCGAAGGACTTGTTGCACAACGAGCAGTAGAACATGTAGTCCTCTCCGGACGTCTGCCAAGAAATATTATTTTCTCAAATGAAAATCATCAAAAACACCTAACAATTATTAATTAATAAATTACCCGTAGTGGGGTTTATAAAAATTGGACTTATAAAAACAAGTAGTCATAAAAAACAGGATTTTTCTGGCCTATTGAGAATAGGACATTTTTGATAAACTATGCATATCGTGGGTATACTGGCAAAAAAAATTAACTCTAAAATCCTTGTTTGAATAATCCCTGATATTTTAAGCTTTCAGCCTGAATAAAATACCCGCTATTAAACTAAAAGTTAAATTTACTTTTAAAACGACATTGATATGACATTTCAAACTACTTAGTGTATTTTGCCAGTTTATAGAGTGTTGAAAACTTTATAATATGCATCATTAAGTTAAAATTGCATATATTCGAGTTAGCGTTTTTTGCCAGTACACCTACGATATTAAAGATATTCTGATTTACAGGTATGATTCTGAAATAAAAAATTTAAAAAATTCTCAATATGACAATATTATATCACACATATTAACAAAAATTATGATTTTATTTCTAAATCATAAAAAATAAAAAAAAATAAAACATTTGGTCTTGCATTTTTTTTCATTACACTGTCAAATAAAATAAAAACTTTTTAATACTGTGATGATATCAATGTTATAATTAATTGACATAATAACAATTAATGATATTCTTGCCTTGAATGTGAATACAATCTAAAAGAAATATTTAAATAAATATTGATAAACAGATTGGTTTTTTTAAAATTTCATTAAAACAAAATATGTAAACATTCAAGTGGTGTTGTTTTGAGAATTTATTTGAAATATTGTTGTAAATAAAAGGGAAATTCTAGCGCAAAAAGTAGCAACACTTTGATAATTTAATATAAATAAAGTGCTTATCTAACACACCTTGGGTATTTACTTATTGTCAAAAAACAGTTTTTCGTTGTTGTTAATACTGAAAAAAAACAGCTATAGTGATTTTGTTTCTGGATCCTACAAATTTTTATATACATAAAAAAAAACACACACACACACACAGACAACAATAAACTAAACAGTGAGAATACCCTAAGCATCAAAGTATAATATATTACTGGGCTTATTATGTATTTCATGAAAAATGTTGATAGATCTGTTGATGGTAAATAATCACTTGTACATACTGAACATCTGATAATAACATAGAAACGTCTAACTCATGAAAATGATATTTTATTTATTGTTTCGGCATTAACTTTGTGGTAAGACATGTTACAATGATTAAAGAAAACACTTGTTTTTTACCACTCGAGTTTTATTATAGACTACATGTTTCAGAAGTTAAACTTCCATCATTCAGTTACTATACAGACCTGAATGATGGAAGTTTAACTTCTGAAACATGTAGTCTATAATAAAACTCAAGTGGTAAAAAACAAGTGTTTTCTCTAATCATTGTATCATGAAAATGATGTTTAATATATATTTTTTAAAGGTGAAAGATGATTAGAAAATGGCATTTGTATTTGATACTGGCGTTTTATTAGACAGAACTTTGGGTTAAAGATTATTTTTTCTGTGTTAAAGATGTAATAAGAATCGAGATATAGTTCAGAAAGCGCAGAAATACAAACATGCAACAAATGACAGATTTTTGGACTGTCATTTTCGCCTGTTATTATTGTGGTTACGTTTGCAAATTTTCATGTGAAATAAAAAATAAATACCTGATGCATGTATAGTTTTCCATCTTGAACCAGAATCTGAGGTTCTACGACTGAATTTGCTTCAGAATTTGACTCAGCGTTGGCATCTCTCACGTATGGCTGACATTTCGCGCAAGCAAATGTTGTACTGTCTCCTGTCGTAAATAGCTGTCAAAAAATAAAACACCATAAAAATAAATAAGTAAAAAAAAGACACGGGCGGAACAAAGTGACACGTAAAAATGTAACGCGACTAGTTTATTTTTCCAAAATAAACGATCCGCCTTAAAACAAAAATACTTCTCACAAAAAACCATAAAAAAACATACGCCTTTTACTCTCCAGATATCGCCTTGACTTGCTAACTTCGCAATATTGAAGTGAGCATTTCATCTAGAATGATGATAAATGAATACTTATACATCATTTTTAGACATTTTGTAGAAATTACGACCAAAAGTCTGGATCAATCTTTGCGAAGTAGGGAAGTCTTACTAGTAAAAAATGACAACAAAAATAATGTTTTCACTTACGTTCCCCGGCTGTAGGCAAAAACTGCAAACATCCATAGCTTTCCACAATAGTTTTATACACTAAACTAGTCGTCATAAAATGAGCTGCCGCGGCGTAGATCATAAAAAGGATGGAAAAGCCATTACTCGCGCTAAAAATCAAATAAAAAAACAGTGTACGCTTCATCACCTACACAGAATAAGTTGGTAATATAATCATGTTTTTTCACAAGTGCATGGCTGTCAAATGCATAATATTGAGCTGTCATATGGCGGTAGGTACTGAAAAGTTCTTATCTGATTTTCATATAAAAAAAATAATAAACACTTTTAATAATTAATTACTTAAAACTTTTACAAAATTATGGGTTAGAAAACAATTTTTTATATAAACTTAGTGAGAAATTTACATTCTATGGAATTCACGTTAAATTTCGGTACGGTGGAGGCCCAGAATTATAAAAAGCATACAAAAACTTTTTTTTTTCTGTGGAGAACATTTGCACTTTTTGTTAGAAGCCAAAATTGTAGAATTTCATTGCAGCAAACATTCACTATTTTTGTCCTTTTTTGTGGAACTCAGTGCTAAATTTCCCTATTATATAACTTACAGAAACGAAATGAAAATAAATAAAGATGTGTAAAATAATGTAAAGTATGTACAAATCAACAGCATATTTTGCATTCTTAGCAGATATTTTGAAAAAAAACTACCAATTTATAACTTTTACATTTTGGCTGAAATAAATAATAAAATGTATTTAAATTGATTGTAGGCACACACCTTTTTTGCTCTAGCAAAAATATTAATTTTAATTTATTTACGCACCAATAAATCATTTGCGGTAAAATGATTGAAAATTGTGAAGGTTGCCAGGTATTTTAATAAATATATTTATATATAAGTATGCTTATAAAACTGGTTTCTTTGGACAAACAACTAAAAATAAACAAAAAGTCGTCAGCTGGCTAAATTTTGTTCTGGAACTACCTGACCATTCCCCCCTTAAAGGTCGGTAATAATTATATCTACCGAAATTAAAGCAAATAATAAAGATAAGCTTTGTTTTACTCCTTAACTCGACAAAAAAATAAGAATGGCCTCGTTAATGAAATACAAAATATGTAGTTTATTGATTCTATTTTCCGTTTCTGTTATTTCATTTAGGTGTTTAATATATCATTTATTGTTTTATACATAAATAACTCACAGTCAAAGTAACTAGAACAAGTTAGTTTGTCAGACAAATGATTTTCCAATGGCGTGCGAGTGTATGAAATGTTTTCTTGTTGACTTTTAATCTCGAGTATTGATATGAGAAGTGCGAGGAAAGATCAAATAGATTATTGAATAATAAAACACACAGTAATTGTGATAATATTGTATTCATTACATAAATAATACTTACCCAAAAATCTGAGTATCGACATCATCACTAAAAAATATACAGTATTAAAAAAACTGTAGATGCTAAATTATAACAATAACGAAAAATCAGGAATATCAAAAATATATACAAAGCAAAACAACTATTTTTTTAATGAAAACTACAAATAAATGCAGATATATTTCGTTAAAAATACACAAATTTGTACCAACAAATAATGTTTATGCCCCATTTAAAATATTATAATTTGTACAATTCATATTATAGGTCTGTTTATAACTAGCAGACAACAGTCGGCTATTGCTAAATATTATTTGCTAGTACCACGATCGCTGAGTATGATAAAATATTGAAAGATGTAAAAAAAATCACGTCAATTATAAATGATTATACTGTATCAAAAATATCATATAATATATTATCAAAATCAATTCTTTTCTACAAGCCACACGTCTAACTGCGAGCAGTTTTGAATTTTGAAACTGCTATTTTTATTTTTAAAAAGGTAGCAAGATCAAATAAAAAATGTATTTATTTAACCATATTTCAGCTCTAGAGCTAGAATCTTTTTTGGGAGGCACAGTGTTACTAGACACAAAATTTAATTAATGAAATAATCAAATAAAAATTTCCTAGTTGGCAATTCTGCATTCTCAAAAAAACAAACCTATGCCCGTAGACTTATTCAAAAATCATATATTATATTAAATTAATAAATAACAAAATATATCGATCCTAGTATTATCGTTTTTTTGTCCGCCTCTGTTACATATATGGTGGTCAGCGTGCTTGGCTACCGTGCTGGAGGTCCTGAGTTCGATTATCAGAGGGATAAAAATAAATATAAGTGACTTTTCACCACAATATTTATTAAATATTACCTGGGACTGGTACTTGAAACCCAGGGCTAATCACCTTTTTTAAGATAGGAATTGCATTTATTATTTACCTTGCTTATTATATATAAGATCATTTAGTGGAATTTTGTTTCTTCTAGCTAATTCACAATATGTTTTATTTGAATCTGTGTTGGGAGGGCTAATAACCTTTCCTTCACGTATTTAACAATCAAGATGACACGAATGTTTCTATAAGAATACATATATACGAAGCAATGTCCTTTGCTAAATTGTGTGCGAATAAGGGTTAGAAGACGAAGATGATTATATTGTAAATTTCGGTTTAAAAGAATCTAGATTGCACCTCTAACTGCACTCGGGCCTCAAGTCAGCGCATAATGAAAATAAAACAGTTACGCGAAACGTTCGACAAAGACTAGATATAAGAAAATGATTTATAAATAATTGCTGTATCGAATAATTTAAATAATAATAATTTTAAATAACTGATTATTTATAATTAAATAAAATGGAAATTAAAATACCAAGATGTTAAATAAAATGTGCGCATATACTCGTATTAGCTTTTTATACTGCAGATGAGTATACAAATAATTTATACAAAAAGTTAAAATAGTGTTTTTTTAAAATTAATAACCGTTGAAATGGTATAAAAAGATTTTCGTTCAATTTGATAGATTTATTATTATATTACTAGATTTAATTTTATACAAGTAAACAAATTAAATAAAAACTTTAATTATGTACTTATATAGTGCTTAAAAATCTACTTTTTAGTTGATGTCCACTTAAAATATTTATTTTCATAATGGGAATACAATTTTTCAAGGAGTTAAGAAAGGTAGGGTAAAATAATACTTTTATTAATTAATTCTGTAGTCACTTTGTGGTAAAATCCATACATTTTTAATTTAAGTTTTACTTGGTAAATACCACCTTCTCCTAAAATCTAATGTGACACGTGTTTCGATATATTCCGCACCATTTTCATCCATTTTGTGTTTAAAATGATGCGGAATGCACCGAAACACATGCCACAACAGATTTCAAGAAATAGTGGTATTTGCCAAGTAAAACTCAATTAAAAATAAAAATTGTACAATTGGTACAAAAAATAGAGTGAAATTCAACTACCTTAACAAGTAAAAATAAATGTTTTTATATCGACCTGTTTTGGAATTATACATAATAAAATAATAAGTAAATCGCTTCTCCATTTTTATTTTATTTGACCAGCGTTTCATCGTTACCGACATAATTATTTTTTACATATTATCATGGTCTGATGATGTAGGTATCGATAAAACGCTTGTCAAATGAAATAAAAATAGAAAAAATATTTAGGTAGGTACTTGTTTTATTTTTACATAAAATACAGTTTCACCAAGATATCAAAATAAAAACACGCAATAAATATTTTCATACATATTGTGGCTAATTGAGTAAATATAATTTTTAAAGATTTGAAAATATAAACCCCATCATTAGATCATGGAAGGTATTAAAATATATAGCTACCCTTATTTGACAAAATTTTCCACCCCTAATTTTTAGTAAACACCATTATTAGGTACCTCCTTACAGTTTTTACAAAGTACTAAACAGTGGTGGGATTCAGCCGATTCGTACCGGTTCGCTAGAATCGGTGCCTAAATTTTTCAGAGTTCGCCGAACCGATCCTTCACCCTTTGTGTCACACAATTTTCCGATTGAGATCATGTATCGGAGATAAAAGAAGTCGCCTTAATATTAATAATGTAGCTAATTTGATGGCGATTGATTTGATAGGTTTCCCATTAGATACCTGGGACCCAGTTCCATCAGTACAAGAAAATGTAACCACACAGCGGATGACACTAGGATTAAAAAAAGGAAAAGCAAAGTATGTAGACGACAACCAAAAGGCAATTTGGAAGTATTTAAATAAAACTGACTGAATTCTTTTTGGTTATTTTCTTTCATGTACTCTGTTCGTTATATTTTTTAGTTATTTCGTGTAGGGTGTAGATATCTACTTTGTTACAGAGATTGTATATATATTACGATTTATGTTCTACATACACATTTACAACAACAGGATTCGGACCTCACATACTAATAAAAGAGTTTCTGCTCAATAAAAAGCTTCTTTTCATCTCACCAATAGATGTTTCTAGTGAAGTTCTAAATGTTTCAAATTGGTTTTATACATATACTTATGTATATATATATATATATATATATATATATATATATATATATATATATATATATATATATATATATATATATATATATATATATATATATATATATATATATATATATATATATATATATATATATATATATATATATATATATATATATATATATATATATATATATATATATATATATATATATATATATATATATATATATATATATATATATATATATATATATAGAACTTCTAAGAATTTGAGTAATGTAGTTTCAATAATGTGTAGAATTGGTGAATGTTACACGTGTGTAAAGTGATCACTTATTGCCTATGACGGTCGTCAGCCCCGCAAATGCCCAGACTACCATATTCTTCTTCTTCATCCTTGATAATATGTCAAAAAATAATATTCTACAACACTGTTACATTACCTACTTTTAATTGACTTTTAAATTTGTACCTACTATTACATGTAATTGGAGCATTCTCAGTTGTTATGTGAATGTTCTGTTTATGTGCAGAATAAAAAACAAATAATTGAATAAATGTAAAAACTATTTTTTTATAAGGCGGGGAAGGGGTTGGGATAGTACCTAAAGGGCGAACCGGTTCTTAAAAATGTTGAATCCCATCACTGCATATAGTATACAGGTTACAAGAATTAATGCAATATAGATGTTCAATAATGGACAGAATGCTGATCGTTACACAAGTGTATAAAGTGATCACTTAGGCCAGTCAAATGCAATCAAGAATTACAATAATATACAAATTTATTACAATATTTTGTATCAAGAATTGTGCAAAATCAAGGGTTTAACTTGCTTAAGAATTTTTTGTGAGATATTTTCTTCCATACATACATCTTATTTTAAATCAGCTATTCAGGAGACTCTGTGTATTTGCTTAGATCATGAATTATTCTCATACTATGGTATTAGATACGTACTATGTTTATTAGAGTAGAGCTGATATAAAATTATTTGCCCAGTTTCAATGCGGGTGATTAAAAGCTTACATGGTCTAGGTTATTCATAGTACGCGGGTCAATAAAAAGAATTCTATGGAAGTTGTAAATACTCCTGATAAATAGCGTGTGAAATTCTGCAATACTTGTTTCAATACGTGTGTTATATTGCTAACTTTATCACATGTAAATTTGTAACACCTTATTGTACAGTGTGGCGCAAAATTAATCACCCTATTGAAAGATGTTATAATTTTAGCAAATGACGTTGTACGTCATTCATATTTGATATTTGTGAACTAGACAACTGCCGAATACAATCAAATTTACGGGCACACATCGCTCACTCCTTTCAATAACGTCATAAATCAAAAAACTTGATTTTTCAGTAGAACGTTTTTTAAGTTTAGCAATATAATACAATGTATTAAAAATGAATATTAAGCCACTTATTGAACTTTTTACCATGCAACAGATCTTTTTGGTAAAACCTGAATGTTTTTTCTCCATTTGAATAATATTAAGTATATTTCAAAAATACTTAAACAATACCTTTTCTTCAAAATGCAAAAACAACACTTTCTGCCCTGTAGCGGGTAAATATTAAGTTAAAAATATGCCTCTTTTGCTGGGATATAGTACATTTTCTGGGCATTCCGAAAACATGCACAACTGGAAATTGACGATTTTTGATTTATGACGTTCTTAAAAGGAGTGAGCGACATGTGTATCAACACTGGGGGCAGCCACTGACGGATATTATATTTTTCACTTAATTAAAAAATTGTAAAGGTCAAAATAAAGATTTCCGTCACTCGTTATTTTTTTTTCATTTTGTAAAAAAAGTTATTCAAAACCAAAATTGGATGATTAATTTTGCGCCACCTTTGTTTGTATATTGCAGCTGTCTTTTCACAAATATCAAATTTGATTGATGTACAACGCCATTTGCAAAAATTATAGCATCTTCGATAGGGTGACCAATTTTGACCCACCCTGTACTTGTGATGCGTAATCAATATACATATATTTAAAGGTTACCACCTTCTTCTACTGACCCTTATCTGCACCCAATGGTGCATAGGACACTGCGTCAAATTGGTATGTATATTCGATCGTGTATTATATGAAGGCAAAGTGACCAGTCCTGCGCTTCAGGCACCAATTCAGAGTAATCGTAAATAAATATTAGTGACAAAACACATATTTTGTGCTGATAGGCGCCGTGGGGTAGTTGGGTAATTCTCGTTTGCGAAATTGGCGTCGCGGGTTAGATTTCCGCCAAGTGCGAAAAAAATCAACAAAGATTTATTTTCAATTGGTCTGGGTGTTTGTGATGTATTTTTCACACTCCTTCCTTACAATCCTACCTGCAGACAAGCCTCTAAATGTAGAGATTTTGCGGGTTATTCCTTTTTTTTTTAAATAACCCACCTTGGGAAGCGAGACCGGACCTTCAGTATGGTAGCCAAATGTGCTAAACACTATACCACGGATGCTCGGCTGTCCAAACTCAAAACACAGTAAGGGACATTTTTTTGTAGTACGTTTTTTTTGCATTTTTTGACTAAGTAGATCCTACTTAGTCCAAAAATGCAAAAAAAACCTACTACAAAAAATGTCCCTTACTGTGTTTTAAGTTTGGACAGCCGTGCTAATACCCTGATTTTTAATTTTTATGCAGCTTATAACCAGATTATTTTACTCACACCATTTTTGGATGTATCCAATTTTTTTTTCATAAATCTAGATTATCTCCAATTATAGGAGTTATTTTTCACATTATTTTTTGATATCTCATCAAAGATGAAGAAGAATATGGAAGTCTAGGCATTTAAGGGGCTGATGACCGTCATAGGCTGGTTAAAGTGATCACTTTATACACGTGTAACATTTACCAATTCTACCCTTGATTGACAATTACACTACTCAAATTCTTGGAAGTTCTACATAGATGAACCAATTTAGAAACCTTGTTCTTGAATCACTAGAACTTCACTAGAGACATCTATTGGTGATCAGCCCTGTAAATGCTCAGACTTCCATATTCTTCTTCATCTTTGATGAAATGTCAAAAAATAAAACTCTCTTATTTTTATACGTCACCTTACCTTATTTGGTATATTATGACACAGCTATTAATCCATCATGTCGGCTGCAAGCCATAGCATGAATATATCATCATCAAATGTCGCATTAAACAGTACAGGGATGGAGAATCTTTTTCAGCCTGAGTGCCATTTTTTTTCAATATATGTCGCGTGCCACATGCCATGAAAATAAAAATGCATCAAATCTTTGTGTAACCTCAGATTTTTAATATAAACAATGCATAAATACTTCGAAAAAAAATATTTCAATACTTATTTATGGGAAAATAAAAAAATATAAAAAAATACATCATAAAAATGAAAAACCCTTAAATCATCATTATTAGTTAGATTTTTGCTGTCGGATGCTAGATGCATTTTTTTTATGCGGAAAATAATAAACAATGCGACCTATTTATGCATGAATGTCATTATATCCTTCGTTTTTGTCGTTTGCGACATTATTGATGAACCAAGAAAATACGCATAGCTATTTAAATATGTTTTGATTTTTTTTATAAAATCACTTTTTCTCTTCTTTTCGATTTTTTTCTCTTCGTTCGTGGGCCACGCAAAATGTTCTCGCGTTGTTCGCCATCCCTGATATACTATGAGGTATTTATGTATCACTTATGCAGCTCGCTTCGCAAAGACATCGCTGTAATACATATTAGCAGAGTACAAGAGGATCGTCCATCATCAGCCAGACAGCTGATAAACATTAAGTGCCCTTATAATATGATTCTTGACTTATATCTTACTGAAGACTTTTTACACTCGTTTCTGCAAAGACATGTTTTCCAAGAAATATTTTATAAAATACATAGTGAAATTATTTTATAAAGGCAAAGTGAAACCTTCAATGTCGCTTACAGGAGAGTCTTATGTATTGCTTTGCAATTACATATTTTTAATATGAACATACATTACATATTACGCAATAATGAATATAATAGTGAAAAGTGTCATGACGTAAATGTACCTTAAAAATTTTCGGCGTTTATTTATTTTTATTTAAGATTTGAAATAACATTTGATTATTTCATAAAATCTAAGAATGAAAATAAACAAAAGCCCGTTGGAAATTTTAACACAAATAGAGTTATTATGACATATTTTTTTAAGTATCAAAACAAAATCTAGAATATATTAGGAGAGACTTAAAAGTTTTTGGTGATGTAAAATTTTTTAACAATTTAATATTACAGTAAAACTTCGATATGACGGATTGATTGGAGGTTGTCCGTTAAAGATGAAAGTCCGTTATATAAAAATAGGTTTAAAATAAATCAAAGAGCTTTTTTTAAAAATTTGAACACTGTATTCAGATATAAATAAACAATACAAAACACAAACAAAATTTTATTTATTGTCTTCGCGAGTGACATTGCTGTTTGATATCGACGCGTTTGTTTTCGGTAATCCTGCTTTGAAAAAGGCATAAAGTTTTGTTTGCACTTTTGAAGATTCTGTTTTTTTATAATCAACTCTTAAATTAGAAAAAAAGCTAATAATAAAGTCGAACTTCGTTATCAGATGAATAGTCAATAAATGTGATTTTACCAGTCATAACTTCATGGGCGCTAAAAATTGTTTACATGTGGCGACACTTGAATTTAAGTATGAATAATGTAAGCATGTAAGTGCATTAAATAGAGATCCGTTATATCGAGGTTTTACTGTATTTATTCTATGCCAGTATCAGACACGAAATTATTCACTACAGATTATAGGTGTTGTATATCGATATATTAATATATTGTTCAATTGGAGTAAGCTTTATATGTACATATTTACACTTACACAGACAAGCTAATGCTAACATAACGCTTATTGAATTTTAAAATATCACAACGCTTTCTACACAACCTTAACATTTATAAAAAGCCCGGAGAACACAATAACTTTTCAGTTTACCTTGTAATAATGTGTATCATATGTTTATCATACCTTTAAATATGTGTAAGTTTATTATTATAATAACGAATTTTAACAATATGTTTCTAAACACACAATATCAATAGGTAAATAAGTTCATCAATTCTTTATTAGTAGTTTAATAGCGATGTAATAGTATAGTATGTTCAAATAGAAATAACGCACCATAAATTTTGTGCGTTATTTCTATTTGAACACATGAAAAGTAAGGTTGTCGGGCAACTGTTGGGTTACAGCAATTGATATTTTCGAAAATGGAAACTAACGTAAGTGTGAGAAAAATCATATATGTGTATATATATATATATATATATATATATATATATATATATATATGTATAATGAATGCATTAAAACGTACATATCGTAGTCATACATGAGAAAGTGACAAACAAACAAAACGTAAAAAATTCAGGAGGGCCATTTAAGTCACTTTTGCTTGGCAAGAAAATAAACATCAATACAGTTAGTCATTTTTAACAAGTCAATGTATTATACTTCAAAGTTTAAAATCGCTTTGGGATTTTTCACGGCAATATTAAGCTAGTAAGATATCAAATAGTCAATAGTCAGGTTTTTGTTCAAAAATGCACTTTCTCCTGTATGACTACGATATATATACTTATGTACTTAATATTTCATAACACTTATTGCTAAACTTAATATAACAAGGTACTTAAGTGCATAATATGGATAATTTAAGTAAATTCCGTGATAGTGTTTTCGTTTTAATATCAGTAATTAACAACTAGCGTTTTTGTGATTATATCGTTTTGTGATTATCCGATATAAACCCTTCATTGGATGTTAAAAACTGTGAAGAATATTTTTTAGATATAACTGATCAATACGAAAATAGAAAAACAATGACTAATTGGAATTTTGATTGCATACATGGTAAGGTGGGTCGTTTTTGTAAGCGTACGAATTCAATTACCAAAGAGGTCTTAAAAGCCAATACATTATCAGAATAAGAATATAATATTTGAAAAATATTATTGAATATGACTTGAAAATGTAGAAAGAATATTATATGATTAATTTTAATATTCCGCCCGCCTTCGTGATGTAATGGTTTCCGTGTTAAGCAAACGTGCTGGAGGTCCCGACTTCGATTCCAAGGGGGGAAAAAATAAATATAATGATTTTACAATCAAATATTTATTTCATATTACACTGGACTGAAGCGTAGGAGTGATCAACTTGGCTTCATGTAAGTAACGATCAAGACAACACTGTGTCAATACGATGCAGTGCCCTATGCACCATTGGGTGCGCAAAAGGGTTAGAAAAAAAGTGTTTTTTTTAGGCTTATAAGCTTTTCTTTAGTGATTATTTTGTTTTTGAAGATTTTTACACCTTTTATCCAACTAATATATTTTGTCTAATCCATGTTTGTATTTTCTAATGCCTTCCTATTCTTTGACCTCTATCTGCACTCAAATGGTGCAAAGGGCATCGGATTATGTATAGATCAACGCGGTGTTGTTGAAAACTATATATGTTGTTGTTTTGTTTTATGGAATCTAGTTCCACCAAGAAATGTCAGTACAAAACTTGAATCTAATAAATTTTTCCCTTTTGATAATAACTGAACTATAAAAATATTTTAAATAACTTAATTATAATGTCTACCGGTTTCGAAGCAAATCGCTTCTTTTTCAAGACTGATTAATACTCGTATAAATGATTAATACAAGTATTAATCAGTCTTGATAAAGAAGCGGTTAGCTTCGAAACCGGTAGACATTATAATTAAGTCATAATAAAACATTTATAGTGATTTTAAAACATGGTTACATTTTAATTATAAAATGGAAAATCACAAAGTTAGTTCTTCACATATAAATTATATAAAAATATTTGATTAGAGCGTGCTAACGAACAGACAAAAGAGGGTTGAACGATAAACTAGCAACATGGCATTGTTGCTAGTTTATCGTTCGTATGAAAAATATTCACGTGAAAAGTTTTCACATGAAACAAACTGAAAATGCATTAGATTTATTATAACTGAAAGTACATTGTAGGAAGTCAGTTCTCATCGTACTATTGGAATTATATATTTCAAAAAATGACCGCTGCTGAAAATGCGTAAAAACAAGGTTATTACCTACAATATTTCGAGTGTAAACAAATATTGTACTTGTTCACAAATCTGGATTATCTCTAATTATAGCAGTAATTTTTCATATTATTTTTTGACATCTCATCAAAGATGAAGAAGAATATGGAAGTCTGGGCATTTACGGGGCTGATGACCGTCATAGGCTGGTTTAAGTGATCACTTTACACACGTGTAATGTTCACCAATTCTACCCATTATTGAAAACCACACTACTCAAATTCTTGGAAGTTTATATTTCTATATTTATGAACCAATTTAGAAACCTTGTTCTTGAATCCCTAGAACTTCACTAGAGATATCTATTGGTGAGATGTAAAGAAGCTTTTTTATGTTTTTTCAGTTGAAAGACAACGCCAAGCCGCCGAAGCGAGAGAGCCCCCCGGCTTCCGACGCGGGCACGTCGGTGGGGGGCGCGCACGCCTTCGTGCTGCTGGTGGCGCGCTGCATGGGGCTGGCCCCCTTGGCCTTCTCACGCCCCCACGCGGCCCCTGCGCGCTGGGCGCTCGCGCTCTCGCCCACTATGAGCGTGCTGGGATGTGTGGCTGTGAGCGTCCTGGGTAATAACATAATCATATTAATTTTCAAAACCCCCATTCTCACCCGATGGTGCATAGGGCACTGCATCATCACTGAAAAAGCACACAAATCACAATTGACACACTTTATGGGAACGTATATAGAAATCTTCTTCTTCAAACCCTCATTCGCACCCGATGGTGCATAGGGCACTGCATCATATAAACGCAGTGTTATATTGATCGCTAAAAAGGAAAGGTGATCAGCCCTCCGCTTCAGGTACCAGTCCAGGGTAATATTGAATAAATATTAGAGTGAAGAATCACTTATATTTATTTGATATTCCTCTGGGAATCGAACGCGAGACCTCCAGAACGGTAGCCGAGCGTGCTGACCATTACACTATGGAGGCAGCTTAATCATATTAATATTACTTTTAATTTTTTTTACAACAATATGAGTAATATTATAATATAATCGAGACGAGACGTACCCGTCTCTTCGTCAGGACAATCGCTACAACAGCTAGCAAACAATCGCATATGATAAACATTTTGTGTAGTTTTCAGTGTGGTGCTATGGTGGTGACGGGTAGTATTGTTTGCATGCTGTTGTAGTGATTGTCCTGACGAAGAGACGGGTACGTCTTGAAACCGGTAGACATAAAAATCTCGGTGAGTGATTATATACTAACATTTTTGTAAAAAAAATATAAAAGTAAAAATGACTAACCACAAAGTAAATGCTTTAAATATTAATAATATTGAGAACATATTAATATTATTCAAAACATCAAAGTTTTATTAAAATTATTTATTACATAATGTTTGATCAAAAAGTTCTGAGTATTTTCTGCAAATATCTTTGCACTTTTCCGTGTCTGTCTGCTGCGCCGGTCGGGGTTGTGAAGGCGTCTGTATACCGGTCAACGTCGGGTCAGAATCGGATCTAGCTGACTAACTGAACCAACTAACTACTAACCCCTTTCACTGTCTACACTGGGGCACTTCTAGAAAGTTGATGGTGGTTTTAAAAATTTGTATTTATTTACATAGATTGGCAGTGACAGGGATATTGAAAGCTTTTAAATGTAAATTTACAGTGAAATCTGGATACAATTTTGTTTCGCATTTTCTATAAATTTCGCAATTTAGTTCATAAAACAAAAAAATATATATTTGCAAGAGAGGTCTGTCATGCAGCCTAAATGCTTCTGTATCAGATCTGGAAATGAGGTGGTACAGCTTTAATTAATCGAATGAGTGAAGAAAGAACGGTTACACAAATTTATGAATCGAATGTTATTGGAAAAAGAAATAGAGGAAGACCAAGGTCAACTTGGTATGATCAAGTGTTTCAAATATTTGGACGTGGTCAAAATATAAGCAGTAGTAGTTGGTAAATTAATGGCCACTATGGAAATTAAAATGCATTTCTTTGCAGTGAGCCTCAGCCTTTTTGGTTTGGCCAGCGAGCTGAGCACGGATCCCGCCATGTCCATACGCATGCGCACGATGACGTCACGGGTGGTCGGTTCCTGCGACATCCTGGCCGTGGTGGCCACGTCGGCAACAGGAGTCTACGGCGCCCCCAAGAGGGCCCGCCGGACACTGCACGTCTTGAGGCTTCTGATGTCTGTAAGAACTCAGTATTATTCTTCGCAGGTTGGGTTAGGTTAGGTTAGGTTATATTATGTATATTAAAAGCATTGTTAATGTTGAGAAACTGAACATATTATAAACCAGACGATCGCCATGGATCTTCCTCGAAAGACATCTAGAAGAAGACCAAAAAAGTCATGGATGCTACTGAAAGATAACGTGATTCAAAGGCATGGTCTAGGTGACGTTGTATATGATAGAAAGACTTACAACCTAAGGACGAGGAGAGCTAATCCTTACAGTCTACAAAGGGATGGAATAATAAAAACTTTGTTAACTTTGTGGTATGGTAATATAACACTCTCCTTTTCATTCATCGTTCACTTTGTGTAATACCACTTAGAAGCCTTACTTCATGACCGGTGTCGGAAAAACCATTCTATCATGAAATCAAATTATCTAGCATAATAAATGATGACTATAATAAATAATCACGAAGATAATAAATAATAATAATGAAAATGTTTTGAATATTGAAAGCATTAACTTTGTGGATCATCTTGATATATTATTTCGAGAAATAAAAATACTTTGTGTATTTTATTAACCATTCACATTTTTATAAACCAACTAGTTTCGGCAACAACCTGTTGCCCTCTTCAGGGTTACAGTAATAAATGTAACCCTGAAGAGGGCAACAGGTTGTTGCCGAAACTAGTTGGTTAATAAAAATGTGAGTGGGTCAGAACACAAAGTATTTTTATTTCTCGAAATAATAAAATAATGAAAATAATCATTTACATAATAAATTATCACAAACAGGTAATAAGGCCTGTAAATACACAGACTTACATATTCTTCACCTATGTCGACATGTTAAAATACCACTTGTGGAGGTCCTGAACAAAACGTTACATTTCCATTATAAACGATTTTAAGTAATCAGGAATTCTAGCTTGTAAAATGATTACGTTTTGGTGCGATTTAATGATTTCATATTGGTTTAACACAATAGCAAACACAACAGATTTGCATTTAAATGATTTTTTGTGCAATATTGTAAATGTAACTTTTTGGTGATGACCTCCCCTTAAAACAAAAATGTCATATTAAGAGCTAAGTAGTCGGTGTTAGAGGTTTCTCTTAACTGGTCTTCTTTTCAGGTTGACAAGAGCTTGGGTATAGAGATGTTCTACAGCCAAGAGAGAAACTCATGCGTCCTGGTGATCACCATCCTACTCATGTGGACGTGTCTCCTAATCGACGACTTTGCCCTATACGCTAACCAGGCCAAATTGTCTAATACACACAGTAAGTGGCCTAAGAAAAATACCTTCATTTAATAGATTTATATTATCCACTGACACTTCGTGATGGAATTGCATTTTAATATATTATTAGATTAAAACCAATATTTTTAGCTTTACCACTTTATTTTTATTTGACCAGCGACCTGGTTTCGTCGTTACCGACATGACCAGTCTGATGATGTCGGTAACGACGAAACCCGGTCGCTGGTCAAATAAAAATAAAGTGGAAAAGCTAAAAATACCATACCATTCATTTACTCAACAAAATCCAAATCAAATTCAATATATTTAACAACTCCTTTTAATATAATTTATTGATTCGGCCTTAACTATGTGGAATGACATGTTGATTTTTTTTAAATTAAACACTTGTATAATACCACTTAATGAGATTTATTTCATTACACACGACTAGTTTCGAGAACTGCAGATTTTCTCATCGACAGAAGAAAATACAAACAGTTTGTTCTTCCACGTATTGATGATAACACATCATATAATTCTCCAAACTAGTCGTGTTTATATTAATAAACTCAAAAAGTGAACTTGAAAAAAAGATCTGTACACCGCCAATTTTTTTTGACAATGTTATCATATTTAAAGTTAGTTTTTTATCTTGAAGAAGAGGTTATTTACTTCGAAACTGGCCGACGCTAGACGTTAAATTAAATTATGTTATAATAAGTTATACACTGATTACCTTTATAACCTAGGTATCTTTTAAAAGTTGTAGCATTAAAATTATTTCGTGTTATATGTCTAGTGAAGCTGCTTCGGAACTACATCTGTTTCTATTTGCTGTACTACGTAGTGCTGATGCTGGAAGTGCAATTCGCCTACACAGCTCACGCCATTTACATGAGGATCAAGAAGTTGAACGGAGTTCTAGCAGCCACTGGAAGGAACTTATCATTGATTGACGGTAACAAGTCATTACATTCTTAAGATATAATGTAGAGTCCCGAACCCAGTAATTATTAACATTCTTACGATATTCAGTAGAGTCCCAAACCCAGATTTCATAAAAATTCTTACGATATACAGTAGTCTCGAACCCAGTTAACATTTTTACGACATACAGTAGAGTCCCGAAACCAGAATTCATTAACATTCTTACGATATACAGTAGTCTCGAACCCAGTTAACATTTTTACGATATACAGTAGAGTCCTGAACCCAGATTTCATTATCATTCTTACGATAAACAGTACAGTCCCGAACCCAGATTTCATTAACATTCTTACGATATACAGTAGTCTCGAACCCACTTAACATATTTACAATATACAGTAGAGTCCCGAACCCAGATTTCATTAAAATTCTTACGATATACAGTAGAGTCCCGAAACTAGAATTCATTAACATTCTTACGATATACAGTAGAGTCCCGAACCCAGATTTCGCTCACTCCTTTCAAGAACGTCATAAATCAAAAATCATCAATTTTGAGTTGTGCATGTTTTCGTAATGCCCAGAAAATGTACTATATCCCAGCAAAAGAGGCATATTTTTAACTTAATATTTACCCGCTACAGGGCAGAAAGTGTTATTCTTGTATTTTGAAGAAAAGGTATTTTTTAATTATTTTTTTAAATATACTAATTATTTTTCAAATGGAAAAAAAACATCCAGGTTTTACCAAAAAGATCTGTTGCACAGTAAAAAGTTAAATAAGTGGCTTGATGTTTATTTTTAATACATTGTATTTTATGTTTGAAATTTAAAAACGTTCTCCTGAAAAATCAAGTTTTTTGATTTATGACGTTCTTGAAAGGAATGAGCGATTTGTGAACAAGTATTTGGAGCACATTCAAAATGTTGATTTATTTACCACTCAAATTTTATCTCGACACTGATATATGGAAGCGAAACATGGAAATGGCAAATGAAGGACGAAAGCAGAGTGAACGGTCCCTAAGACGAATGTGTGGAAAATTATTATATGACAGAGTTGAAAACGAAAGATATAAAAGTAATTTAAGGCTGAACAATTGATTTAAAAGATAAGCAAGAGTTTTTTAATATGGACATAACGAATGAATAACGAGAGAACGACTAATAAAATATATGTGGCGAATGTGAGCGGGAGAACAGAACAAGGACGACCGAAAAAGACTTGGCACGATCAGATCAATCAGAACCTAAAATCTGGTGGTATCAAAAGTATTCGTTATAGGGGGGCATGTATGACTGGATGTATGGATGTGAAGGAAGCGAGGAGTGCATGTCAGGACAGGAGAGAAGAGGCGTTCCATCCTCTCTGTCTACCACTGCGGGGAAACGGCGTGATAATAGTAGTAGTTAAATTTTATCTTCACTAGTTTGTTTTATTTGTTAAAGACATTATGTATGTGTTGTGTAAAATTGAGCAGAATATAAAAATAATGCTTTTATTAATGTACAACATTTGTGTGTCCAAATACTTGTTCACAAATCTGTATTATCTCCAATTATAAGAGTTATTTTTCAAATTATTTTTTGACATCTCATCAAAGATGAAGAAGAATATGGAAGTCTGGGTATAGTCATGCCCAGACTTCCATATTCTTCTTCATCTTTTATTAATGTGTTGAAACAGATAACTCGGTCATCTTGAAGAAGTCTTCACCTGTCTTCAAGATACGAGTACAGCCAGCTGATCCAGTGCAATTCGGGCACTTGGTCGACGCTTTGGGACTTGTGACAGGTATGATATGGGAAACGTTTTACTTACCAATTATCATAATAGTTTTTTTTAGGTGGGAAAAGCATTTATTATTTACCTTGATTATTATATACAAGGGATTTTTGTTTATTCTAGCTAATTCAATATGTTTTTATTTGAATCTGTGTTGGGAACCGGAGGGAAACGTTTGACTTACCAATTATCATAATAGTTTTTTTTAGGTGGGAAAAGCATTTATTATTTACCTTGATTATTATATACAAGGGATTTTTGTTTATTCTAGCTAATTCAATATGTTTTTATTTGAATCTGTGTTGGGAACCGGAGGAAAACGTTTGATTTACCAATTATCATAATAGTTTTTTTTAGGTGGGGATTGCATTTATTATTTACCTTGCTTATTATATACAAGGTTTATGGATCACTTGGTGGATTTTTGTTTATTATAGCTAATTTAATGTTTTTATTTGAATCTGTGTTAGGAACAGGAGGGATAATCTAGTGTGGGCCAATCGGGAACTTCTCAGCATTTGCTCATTGCTGGGAGGAAACCACGTAAAACTCCTCAGGAGAATGCGGACTGTTGACTGTTTTCTAAATAGTTAACTTCAGTATGGTGGTACACGGGTATAAAGTGATCATGTAAACCAGCTTATGACGTGTCGTTAGCTCACTAAATACCAATACTTCCATATTCTTTATCACCTACGTTGAATTGTCTTCTTCTTCTTATTCATATTTTTATAGATTCTCAGAATCTGTCTGTGCCTCCGCCTGTCGCACTTGGGATATTGACTGCCAGCTATCTCTCCCCCTTTTTGGAGGTCGACCTTGAGGTCTGCGCCCTTCAGGGTCTCCTTGAAGGGCGATACGTGGAAGTCTGTCATCTGACATTCTGTTTACATGTTCATTCCAGTATCGCCTTCGTTGTTAGATAATAACCCAGATTTGTGCACATACATTTGGACACACAATATTGTGATTTATTTATTTATTTATTGTCCGCCTCCGTAGTGTAATGGTCAGCACGCTCGGCTACCGTTCTGGACGTCCTGGGTTCGATTCCCAAGGGGGGTCAAATAAATATGACATATTTTTTCACTGTAATATTTTTTCAATATTACCCTGGACTGGTTGTTACCTGAAGCGGAGGGTTGATCACCTTTCCTTCACGTGTAAACGATCAAGATAACACTGCGTTTATATGACTCAGTGCCCTATGCACCATTGGGGTGCGGATAAGGGTTTGAAGAAGAATAATTATGGATGGATTGATCCATTTTTTGTATGTTTGTATTTTTTTTGTTTGAAAATGCCATAACTAGGCGAAACAACTGTCACTTTTACTTAACTATTTATTTATTAACACAGATGAAGCTAAGGCCACGTCCCACGAGCCAGCCGAGTGTATCAGGAGACTATCGGAGCTTCACGGTACCCTGTGCGCCGCGGCCCGAGAGGTGGACACCAGCTTCAGCCTTCCGGTCCTCATCATCCTGATCAGCACCCTGCTGCATCTCATAGTCACCCCGTACTTTCTCATACTGGAATTGAGTAAGTCAATGGTGGAAGAGCTAGCCTGATTGGCTGTGAAGTCTTTGTGTGGGGTACCAAATCAAACATGGCTAAAACACTCTAGAAGAGTGTTGAAGAAATGATGGGAGAGTTTAAAAAAATTACATTAAAATACTAGTTTTTTATTAATTGATTCGGCAGTCTCTTTGTGGTAAAATCTTTATATTTTTAATTAAAGCTTTACTTAGTAAGTACTAGTTTTTGCTAAAAAACTCGTTTTTGCTAGTAAGATAAATGAAGAAGAATTTTGATGTCTGTTCACCATTCTACTTATGGTTGACAATTTAATCCCGAAAAGTTGTAAGTATTAAATAATATTATATGTTACGAGTGACACAACACGCAACGTTTTTTAGGGGTTTAAAATAATATCATCAGACTTATCCGAGTATGTTAAATAATTCGGAAAATAATCTCACACGCATTCATGAACGTGTCCCCCAGATTGCTAATTGCTACCATAGAACTCTGAAGTGGGGTATAATTCACAATTAGTGAAATAGGATTTGGACAATCAAAATATTGTGAAAAAAATAATTAGCCATTCATGGAAATACGAATATTTAAGGGCCATCTCAAGGAGTTTCCAATCAGATTTCACACTCGATCTGTTCACATATTACCATTCACAAACTGTCAGTGAATATAGATTTTTGAGAGTATTAAAAAATTGATTTAAAAAACTCTTTATGAATTCCAATTATATATATATATATATATATATATATATATATATATATATATATATATATATATATATATATATATATATATATATATAAATATATATATATATATATATATATATATATATATATATATATATATATATATATATATATATATATATATATATATATATATATATATATATATATATATATATATATATATATATATATATATATATATATATAAATATATATATATATATATATATATATATATATATATATGTATATATATATATATATATATATATATATATATATATATATATATATATATATATATATATATATATATATATATATATATATATATATATATATATATATATATATATATATATATGTATATATATATATATATATTGATTATTTCGTTATAGCTGGTACCCACCGCCCTCATTATTTGATTTTGCAAACACTTTGGTGTTTGGCGCACGGATTCCGCTTGTTGCTGTTGGTCGAACCTTGTCATCGCACTAAATCTGAAGTGAGTATCAACTATTCAATAATTCAATTAAAAATAAGAGTAAATTCAAGTCATCCTGAAAAAAATACTCAAATAAAAATTCATATATATAAAATGTGTATGGAATGCACCATCTTTGATGACAACAAAACGTGACAAAATTCACTATAATTTATGAAATATTCAAGTGACAAATTCTGTGTGGTAAAAGACTGGCCAGTTTGATGATGTCGGATACAACGAAACCTAGTCACTGGTCAAGTAAATCTTCAGAATCATAGTATTCGCTTTATTTTTAACTTAAGGAAATATGACCATGTTTCACCCTGTCGCACTGAATTAAAATGGCTTCATTTTAAACAACGCATAAATTCACAATCTCTTGCCCTATTATACAACATTCTTCACGACCCCAGTGCACCAATTTATCTTGTAGAAAACTTCGTTTACCTTTCTGATCATGGTCTATCGCTTCGCTCTTCCCAAGAGAGAACACTCTCCATTCCTTGCCACAACACAGCATTCCTCAGTAATTCCTTTACTGTCCAAGCGGCTAGACTCTGGAATGAACTACCTCTACATGTAAAAAATGCACCTTCTATCTTAACCTTCAAAAAACGCCTGAAACATCATTATCTCACCTTAGAACCCTAACTGTCCATCTCCTCCTCCCCTGACCCCTCCTCTCTTTCTTAAACTTGCTACCGAATTCTACCTATTTATCATTAGAATCCTAGAATACTTTTTTGTCTAATTGTTAATTAATTGCTTTTTTAGTTTTTTGATAAAATCTATTACATCAGACAATAATATGTATTAACTTTTAAAAACGTCTGAGACATTACTATCTGTCATTAGAATCCTAACTGTCGATCAAACCTCCTCCCTCTACCTCCTTCCCTAATCTCCCTTCTTCCTTTGCCCTCCTTATTATCGTCTTCTGTTAATTTATGTTTCTTTTTTAAATGTCAATTTGTAATTTATGTTTTTTTTTAAATGTTCAAGTACTATCTGCCCACTGATTGCAAACGGCTATATATGGTATCAAAAGTTTTGATCAATATCACTAGTCCGTCTTTGGTCGGTTGGAAGATATTGCTTTTTAGCAATAAGCCCGCCAATGTACTTTTTATTTTCTGTACATGAAGTTTAAAAATAAATAAATAAAAATAAAATAAATAAATAAAACATATGTGGAAAAAACTATACAGTTGTATAAATACATATTGCATAAAATGTAATATATATGTACCATAAATAATATGTTAAGAAGTGGAATGTAATTATTAATTTGAAACAGAAAAACAGGTACATTTTTTCCAGTATTTTGGTGCCTATTTTTAATTTACAAAAATAGGCACTAAATATACATATTTAATTTCAGAGTCTTAATCTGGCACTACGAGTATATGTGGGCATCGTCAGGAAGACTTTTCTCTCTCGAGAATTAAGTATTCGACGAGTTCAATTCTCGAGAGAGTTCATTGAGAGCTGAGTATTTCAGTTATTACCAAAGTCTGCATAATGCACAAGGAATATTCTCGAGGCACTCTGATGTCAAGAATTCTCTAGATATCACCACAGTAATAACATCATCTGAAATTCAAAACACACCTTCACGAAGCTTCGTCTTAAATCTGCTTTGCTCTCCGATTATCGTTCTAGGTATCTCAATACGAATAATTAGTTCAGAAGAATAAAAAAAAATAAGTAATAAAGTGGCCTCTTGATATGAAACACAAGAGCAGCTTAAAGTTGGTCACCCCAGCTATACGAGTATAAATACAGCTAACATATTATCCGCCTCCGTAGTGTAATGGTCAGCACGCTCGGCTACCGTTCTGGAGGTCCCGGGTTCGATTCCCGAGGGGGGTAAAATAAATAAAAGTGATTTTTTCACTGTAATATTTATTTAATATTATCCTGGACTGGTACCTGAAGCGGAGGGCTGATCACCTTTCCTTCATGTGTAAACGATCATGATAACACTGCGTTTATATGACGCAGTGCCCTATGCACCATTGGGGTGCTGATAAGGATTTTTATTATTATTATAAACATATTACTTTTGTTGCAATTAGCTTTTAATGATATAAGCGAAATACTTGTACATAAATTTCTCAATATGCTCAACTGTGCTCATTTACGTAGTTAGTGTTTATATCACTGTATTTTATGTTGAATCATTTGTATTTTCTTCTTCTTCTTTAGTTAGGACTGTGTCATATTATTCTCGGAGACCGCTCCTAGGGGACGGAAGACCAGCTGTCTTTCCATCTTTTAGGTGGTCATCCTGGGGGTCTGTTCCCTCTCATGCTGCTCTTCCCACATGATCTCTCCAGAAACGTCTTCTTACTCTTTCCCCAACGCACAACATCTTCGACATCGCAGATTCTTCTAATTTCAGAGTTTCTTACTCTGTCGCGTAGTCTTCATTTCGGTGATTCTAGGAAGGTATAGTTCTACAATAGTTGTAATTTAATTAATTTATTTATTTATTTTCATAATACATAGATACATTCAATATACATATTCATTTCATATACACATTTATTATACGTATTACGGCTCTTTAGGCATGGCCTGTGTTGAGCCGAATACTAACATGATAATACAAAGTTTATATATATATTTTTTTAATTTTTAACATACATATATTTTTTTTAATGATTAGATTATAAACATAACATACAGGAGATACAAAAATAATTTATGTTTTAAGGTTTTTCAGTGTGATAATTACACCTGGACTTTAATTAATTCACTTTCCACCTTGTCCCTTCCAATGTTAAGTAACCATCGACGGACACTGTTCTTAAAGACCTGATCACTCCTGGAAATCTTAATATATTTTTATAGTGTAAATGAACGTCTCGTCACGGTTCTGCCTAGTGAGACGTTCATCAAAAAATATAATAATGTATCGTAAAAAGTATACCTAAGGTGATTTTTCTCTCTCCGTAGGCAGCTCGTACTGGAGATATAGTAGGGGAGATGCTGGGCCATGGAGCTGCAGGAAGTGCTGTTCTTCGTCGTCTGGAGCTCTTCTCTCGTCAGCTTCTGCATCGCGCACCAAACTTCACAGCTCTCGGAGTCTGCAACCTGGATCGACCTCTGATTGCGAGCGTAATTATCATTATCATTATTATTTAACCATATCCGCTACCTGGAGCATGTGGAGCCTACAAACTGTCTCCAGACTTTTCTGTCGGTTGCTAGCTCCCTTGCATCTTCCCAAGTCAGTTTCGCGTCGCGAATTTCAAGCGAGAACTGCCGACGAATTGTCAGCAGTGGTCGTGAACGCGAACCTGATGCCTTGTAAAAGAGGCAAACTTGATGGCGGCTCTCGGGAGGCATGCGGAGTACATAGCCTAGCCAACTGAATCGCCTTTTCTTGACGACAGTTGTGACCAAGATTTGCTGCGTCCTACGCCTTATCTCTTCATTCCTCACAAAGTCAAACCACCGCACTCCTAAAATTCTCCGCAGACACCTATTCTCAAAGCTTAGTACACGGCTGCTCTGGGCCCTTGTAAGGTGCCATGCAGGTAAAGCTAGTTATGTATCATTACGTTCCTTACTTAATTAGTTTTATACTATATTTTACATTATTTAGAAATTTGACATAACAGTTACCTACATCAAGTTATACATACTTACTTTATTAAAAAAAAACAAGTACTTGTACTGTTCTAAATACTAAGCTTCACATTAGTAAAAATACCTGGAAGAAGGACGGGAGGTAGGAAAGGAGAAAGGGGAGAGATCAAAGCTCAAGTCAAACACAAATTGTATGCAAAAAGGGACACAACGATATCAATGTCGACTTACAATGATCTCAGCGCTGACAGTGTCGAGTTGAACATATCAAACTCCCCATATTCATCGTTAATCAATTTTGATGAACGATAAATGTAGGAACTTTTTTTTAGAGTTTTGCCATAGAGAAAACAGCATATGGCGATAATAAAACAAGTTTAAAGTAAAATTTAAGTAAAGCAAATAGTGTAAGACGTCTTTCTGAATTAAATCATATTTATTTATTTGAATTACATATTACGGAAGAAAGAAAAGATAAATTAGAATTTCCGTCTGCGCATAAATATATTTTTTAGTTTGTGAATATTCCTTTGTATGATATGTATTTGTAGAGTACAAAACAAATGGTAAATTTTCACAAAAAGACGTCGGATTACGTCGGTTACCATAGCAACAAGAAGACCAGGTAGGGTGACCATGCGTCTTGATTTGACCGGGATTGCCTCGGTTTGAAAATATGCTATTTAAGCATGACACCACTTGTATACGATGTCAATGTCGATTAGTTCGGTAGCTCACACTTTATAAAAATAGATACGAAACTCCTTTTTCATAAATCTTATAAGAAACAATAACTCTATGTTATTTTTTGACATCTCATCAAAGATGAAGAAGAAGATATTTGGACACACTCAAAATGTTGTAAATATCTCAATGATTTTTTCAAAATCATTTACTTCCGGTTTTACTCACTATTTACTTATTTTAAGGGGGGACTCGCAATCAGTATGCATTCGGCTACGCTAGAAGCCGGCGTATTTCTGTGCATTATTTTTAAAAAATATAAATACAATTTATTTTAACTTTATTTAAGAATACTTACAAAAAAAAATTTTGGTCATACTTTTTTAACTCATTAACATTCAATAACTCTTTTCTCATCAAAAACTTATATTTATTTTGAAGAAAAACTTATATTTTCAATATAAAAACGGTGTTTAAAGAAAAAAATGCATAACGTCAAATGTTAGTTGGGTTCTTAAGAAAAATGAAAGAGTTAAAAAAAAGAGATATATTGTATATGGGTTCTCTCTGTCTTAAATGCGTTCACGCGTTCTACAATGCGATTTTATTTTAATAAAAACTAACTAACTAACTAACCATCACGTTGCTTCCACGCAGGGGTAGGCAGAGAGAATAGAACGCCACACCTCTCTGTCCTTCAAACATTCTTCACCTCTTCCACGTTCATGCATCTCCTTATACACGCTATTTATTTTAATACACGCTGTATTTAAAAAAAAAACCCTTAGAGCCTAGTCAATTTGCCGTGTAACATGTGCCAATAATTTTAATAATGTATATGGCTCCATTTTCGTAAAATACTGCCTCTAGGGCGCTTCTAGAGAAATATGGTAACCCTAAATACGACGTAGAATAGGACACCTGAGCCGAAAAGCTTCCTATGGCTATGTTAGTTTTTCCAACCTATATCAAGATTATCCGACGTTAACGTTATTTTTTTTCTCTTCATAATAGCCAATTCTTCTTGATACTATAAATTACTCACGTAAAAAAACATAAACCTATGGACCCTGTCCTCAATTTTACTATTAAAGAACAAAAATATTTTAGAAAAAAAAAACATTAATTTTTACCGTCGTTTTTAAGTCGATCCTACAATTTCGTTCATAATAATTGTTCCTGAAATTTGTTCCTGAAAATTGTTATGATCTTCGAAATGTCCGAAAGTAGAGTGATATATATATACATAAATATACCTTTTGTTTTAATTCAATTCAATTCAATTTATTTATTTTCAATTAACATATACATTACAAACTAAAAAATTTAAAGCGTTTACATTAAAATACAATAAAATCGAAAATTTACAAGAACTATTGCTAACTATAACTATTGTGTAGAAGAATCTCGCTTCGGAAAACTCTTTAAGACACATGGAACAGATCAATATCCAATGCGATAATGTTCAACATAGCGGTAGCTCTTCCTACAGGCACAACCATCGGCAGTTTGGTCCTGTGTATAGGAATATACCAAAATTCAATGAAAAATACGCGTAAATCTGAATATTTTTGAATAGGCTTAATAAAATACTTTAATAAAAGTTTAAATTTATATTTTTTAAATTAGAGGGATGAGAATTCGGAAAATATTTCCAAATATATTTTTTATTTTCTCCGCATTAACTGTTTCAATGAGAAAACAACAAAAGAGAAGTCTATTGATGTTATGGACAAATCGCTAACTCCTTTCAACAACGTCATAAATAAAATAAAAAGATTTTTCAGAAGATCGTTTAAACTTAAAAATATAAAACAACATATTAAAAATAAATATCAATTGAACTTTTTACTGTGCAACAGATTTTTTTAGGTAAAACCTGAATGTTTTTTCTCCACTTGAAAAATGTTAAAATATTAAGTATATTTAAAAAAATAATTAAACAATACCTTTTCTTCAAAATGCATAAACAACACTTTCTAACACAGACTTTCTACTTCTCCATATATAATATGTTGAGATATAAAATTTATAAAACATAACTCTTATGTGGATATAACCCAGATTTGTGAACAAATATTAGGACACACTCAAAATATTTTGAATCCAGTTGTGTTTAACTTGCAGATATCCGCGGCGGTTACCACATACTTGGTCATATTGATTCAGATCGAGTACCTACCCAAACCGACAGACTAATGTTGCGACATCGGACGAAAGCCCCATCACATATCGTGGGTATACTGCCGAAAAACGTTAACTCTAAAATTCCTATTTTAAAAACCACTATTGATTAAAGCTTTTAGCCTGAATAAAAAACTTGCTGTTAAACTCAATGTTGAATGTACTTTTAAAACCACATTGATATGACATTTTTAAATCCTCTAACCACTCTCATTAATTCCTCTCCTCTCCTTTTCCTTCCTGCGTATTCCATTTTATACCATACCCTTACCCTTTTACTCCCATCCTCACACACAACCTCACACACAACCTCACACACCCTCACACACACACACACACACACACACACACGCACACACGCACACACGCACACACGCACACACGCACACACGCACACACGCGCACACGCGCACACGCGCACATGCACACACGCGCACACGCGCACACGCGCACACGCGCACACACCCACGCACACACTCCCACTCTTCTCTCTTAACACTAATTACAACATAAATATGGAATTGTTTAATTGGCTTTATTATTGTTAATGTCACTATTTTTGTTAATGTGACGTAATGTTTATTATTGTCAATGTGACAGTTTTTTTAAATGTAAATCTTTACAATTCCCAAACAATTTAAAAAAAAAACTATTTAGTGTATTTTTCCACTTTAAAGAACCTTTAAAACTTTATAGTATGCATCTTGAAGTAAAAAATTCATATTTTCGAGTTAACGTTTTTTGCTAGTGCACCCACGATATGTTATATGTAAAAATAACATGTTAATGTCTCACTCAAATAAAATACAGTTTTAAAGGAAAAACGGTATTCTTATTAATATTTTTTATATGAATTTATTTACATTAGTTGAAAAGAAATTGGATTTTTATACTGGGCTAATTAAATTTGTGAATTCAATCTCTCAGATACTCTGATACCTCTTATCTTACAACTCCAAGGGTAACTCTTCTTCTAACCCTTATCCGCACCCAATAGTGCATAGGGCACTGCATCGTATTGAAACAGTGTTATTTTGATCGTTACTATTACATGATGGCAAGGTGATCACTCCCCCGCTTCAGGATCCAGTCTAGGGTAATATTAAATAAATATTAGAGTGTAAAATCAGAAATATTTATTTACATCCACCCTCTTGGGAATTGAACCTAGGATCCGCAGCATGGTAGCTAAACACGCTAATCATTATAAATACGTAAAAAGGTAACTCAATAGCCGAAAATTCTAGTTTTTACAAATGCATATTCAGAAAACTCATTGTAATTCTAATCCACAAATTCTCGCGGAACTTGTTGAAAACTGGGTGAAAAACAAAAAGCTTTGTTGTCAATTTTTGATTTTTTTATTCGTCCTAAAGTTGATTCAATGCATGGATATTCATAATATAATCACTAAATTCTAATATTAAAAAAAAACTAGTTAAAAATCGAAAATATATTAACTCATTCGCAAAAAAAATCCAATAGCGAATCGCGCCAGAAACCCTATTAAAAATTCATGTTCCTGCTAAAGCCATTATTAAGATTCATATTTCACAGAACGAATTCCGGGATATACAATAGAGAACATTTTTAAGTATCAAAAAACAAAGGATGATAAAAGATCAAAAACAAATTCATATTTTTGATGCATAACTGATTATAGTTGTCAGTATTTGTAACAAACAAAAAAACACATGAAAGAAAATGTGTTAATAATTTTTTTCAAATAAAGCTTTTCAAATATCCCATGAAAATAATATCCCAAAAGAAAATAATAACAAAGCTTACACGTCATTACAATATTTTAATCAAATTTCAGATTCTGTTAAAAGCCTCGGGCTTGTGATAATATAGAATGAAACGATTTTTAATTATAATTTTAATATTTATGGTAGTATAAATATATTTACTATAATAAGGAACAAAGTAAAATATAAATAAAAGACAAAGAAAATATCTTCGTCCCTTATCATCACTGGATAGTTCGAAGGCCAGAAAATGTAGTGTTATCTTATCAAAAATTAAAATAAGATAATATACGATTTACAAGGGTAAATATCAATATAAAAATATGAAAATACTTTTTCAATAAAAAAAATTATTCAAACCTCGTGCAAATTGACTTATGGAAATTTTACGAAATTTTATATATAAATATATTAAATATATTAAATTTTATATATAAAATTTATTAAAACATGGTAAAAAAACGTCCTAGAAGTGACAGTTTTTTACAAACTGTGGCACTTAACCGTGTAATATAGAAAAACCTCGTTTTCTCCTTAAAGGCGAATTAGATATGATAACTTGTAACTAATCCACCTTCAATAATATAATTTCAATTATTTTTGGGTCCCCCCAAAAAATAATTTGGCCAAAGGGTTCCATCAAATTAACTTATAATAATTATGGCGTTTATTAATTTAGAATTGAAAGGGTTCAAGCTATAAAGGTTCAAGTATAAATGGTCGAGAAATGCTTTTAGTATTCAACATCATTTGATTGCTCACTATCCTTAGACCCCTTTAAAATTATAATATTGTAGATTGAAAGAAAATCCAAATGCGTTGTTTTATATCAATGATTTTTAATGCATTTTAAAATCTCAAATTCACCAAAATACCATCTTAATCCATGTGTCGTTATATTTTTCTTGAGGCCAGTACTACATAACCGTAAAATTTAAACGATGTGTACGAACTTAACGATGTGTATTAATTGAAATTGATTTATTTTGACGGAATAAATTTGCGTCAAAATGAATCAATTTTAGCCGAGATGATCTGAATACAAAGACCCGTTCGAACTGAAATAGTTTTTCAATAATAATCTAAAAATAACATTATAACACAAAATCTCTTTTCTCATTTTTATTTCCTATTTTTAGAGCATAAAACTGAGAGTAAAGAAAACAATAGCAATAAAATATCGTAATATTTTACAAACTAAAAAAGATCTTTTATAAAATATCATAATAGGAAAAGCAAACTAACGCAACAGCCATTTTTGCGATAGTAAGAATAAAACATAGGACAGTTTTTTCTCATTCCTATTACACAAATAATTGTATCTTGACAAATTTTTGCTGATATTAAACTACATCCGTTGATTTAAGTTTTGAACTAATATTTATATCAACAATATTTTTATCCTTCTTCTTCTCTTCTTCTTCTTCTTTTTTAGGACTAGGTCCTGTCATTCTCGGGTCGCTCCTGGGAGGTGGAATTTTTATCGAATTTAACTTAAATTTCGTCATCGTAGATATGATGTCAATATCTACGAAACCCAGTCAGTGGTCAAATA
>NW_028281452.1:0-60000 GCF_059751285.1 Brachycentrus maculatus
CCTCAATGGTGCATAGGGCACTGCGTCATTTATAAGCAGTGTTATCTTGACAGTTAACACATGAAGGAAAGGTGATTAGTCCTGTGCATCAGGTACCAGTCCAGGGTAATATTGAATAAATATTAGAGTGAAAAATCACTTCAATTTATTTGACCCCCCCTTGGGATTCGAACCCCAGACATCTAACACGGTAGTTGAAGACGCTAACCATTACACCACGGAGGTGGACGTATAACTCTGTATAAGGGTTTAACAACGTATTATGAGATCGTGAATATGTGAAGAATTGAGGGACTTATTCTTACGAATATAAAAATATTTTTTTGTGTACTGTGAGACGATGTCAATATATTCGATGTAAATTAAGTGATATAAATAGTTCGTATTAAATATAATTTCAGCTAAAAAAAACTTGAAATTGTAACATTTAACAATTCGCTCACTCCTTTCAACAACGTCTTATATCAAAAATCGTAAATTTTCAGTCGTGCATGTTTTCAGAATGCCTAGAAAATGTACTATATCCCAGCAAAAGCGGCATATTTTAAACTTAATATTCACATGCTACAGGGCAGAAAGTGTTGTTTTTGCATTTTGAAGAAAAGGTATTGTTTAATTATTTTTGTAAACATACTAAATATTTTTCAAATTGAGAAAAAACAGTCAGGTTATACTTAAAAAGATCTGTTGCACAGTAAAAAGTCCAATAAATGGCTTGATATTTATTTTAAATACATTTCATATTATATTATTAAACTTTAAAAACGATCTCCTGAAAAATCAAGTTTTTTGATATATGACGTTCTTGAAAGGAGTGAGCGAATTATCAACGCTTATTTGAATGGTTAGAGAATGTTTTAATATTTTTAAACGTAAAACTGAACGAATTCTTTTTTCACGGGCTTGTCATTAATCTCTTTTATCCCTGTGAAAATAAAGTAACAAAATAAATAAATAAAACTCAGAAATGGCACGATCTCTCTCTCTCTCCGGGTAAAGCCCTTTCAGGAGTACAAAGGATTCGGAAGTTTCAGGAAATTTCCTGTCGTGTTTCATGCTTTTTAGAGCTTTCTGTAAGGTCCAGGGCTTTATTAGCCTTCGTCAAAGCTTACTGCTCTATTCATAGTTCTGAAACTGAACCTTGGATTAAAAGTGCAAAACGGGATTAATCAATTTATTTATCGTTTCAAAAACCTTCAAAATTATGAGAAAAAATTAAAACTCGGGTTTAGTTTAGGCCAAAATTTATAAATTATAATATATATGGAAAAAAATATGTAGTTGTTATTTTATTATATGTAGGTATATAAAAATATTGGAGTTTTTAAAATGATCTATTTGACTGTTAGTTGTTTGTTTTATATATTAAACGTAAGTGTAAATGGTAGAATTGTAAGCGGTACGATATCTTACCTAATTAACTGACCATCACGCCGATTCCCCACACGAGTGGGCAGAGAGAATAGAATGCCATACTAACCTGTCTATGCAAACAATAACTACCTCTTCCACATTAATGCATCTCCTCATACATACCCGCCGATTATTCCGTGTAATAAGTGATTTCTCATCATTGGGAATTTGATGAATTGAATGTAGAGATAGAGTGTCTGTAAGATGTGACTGTTCCCGATGCATAAAATGATGCACGAACGTGGAAGAGGTGCGGAATGTTTGCAAAGACAATGAACGAATGAGTGAGGAAAAAACGGTAAAACAAATTTATGAGGCGGATGTAAGTGGAAAAAGGAGCAAAAGGAATACCGAAAAAAACATGGCACGATCAGGTCTGCCAAGTAGTTGAAAGTGGTCAGGTTAGGAGTCGTAACAATCGGCGGGTATGTATGAGGAGATGTATAATTTTTTTTATTTTTTTTAATTTTTTTAAATTTTTTTGACATCTCATCAAAGATGAAGAAGAATATGGAAGTCTGGGCATTTATCTCACCAATAGATGTCTCTAGTGAAGTTCTAGTGATTCGAGAACAAGGTTTCTAAATTGGTTCATATATATAGAACTTCCAAGAATTTGAGTAGTGTGGTTGTCAATAATGGGTAGAATTGGTGAATGTTACACGTGTGTAAAGTGATCACTTAAACCAGCCGATGACGGTCGTCAGCCCCGTAAATGTCCAGACTTCCATATTCTTCTTCATCTTTGATGAGATGTCAAAAAATAATATGAAAATAACTCCTGTAATTGGAGATAATCCAGATTTTGTGAACAAGTATTTGGACACACTCAAAATGTTGTATATGAGGAGATGCATGAACGTGTAAGAGGCGAAGAATGTTTGCAAAGACAGAGTGGTGTGGCGTTCTATTCTCTCTGCCTACCCCTGCGGCGTGATGGTTAGTTTATTAGTTAGACTACGTCGTGTCTTTCTTTATTGTATCAATTGTTTTCTAGAAACATTATCCATTGTTTTATTACAAATTGTTCCGCGAAATTGGATGTTTATTTTTATATTTCGAGAATGATAAAAATTCGTTTGCTGGAAGGCGCCCGCTGTGGGGAAAATTGGCACTAGATTTTTTTTACGACCGCAGAAGGAAAAAAAACTCAAGTATTTGGTTAGCCAAACGCCGCAAAAGCACTTTGCCATCTCGAATATTTTTTCAACGTCTGCTCTTTGACTTTTGACGATGCAATTTACTTTTAACGACAGATAAATTCAATAAACCAACCTACCCCGGTTTGCCCTGCAAAGTGCCCCGTTCCATTATTTTCCTCCATTTTAAAATTCCCGCTAAACGCTAGAAACACCGGAAATGGATTGAATATTTCGCTCACTCCTTTCAACAACGTCATATATAATAAAACTTGATTTTTTAGGAGATCGTTTTAAGCAACATTTTGAGTGTGTCCAAATAATTGTTCACAAAATCTATAATGGATAATGTTACACGTGTGTAAAGTGATCACTTAAACCAGTCTATGATGGTCGTCAGCCCCGTAAATGCAAACTTCCATATTCTTCTTCATCTTTGATGAGATGTTAAAAAATAATATGATCGTTTTAAAGATTAAAAATATCGTAGTCATACAAGAGAAAGTGACCAAGTGCATTTTTTACAAAAACGTAATCAATGACTATTTGAAATCTTACTAGCTTAATATTGCCCTGAAAAAAATCCCAAAGGATTTTAAACTTAGAAGTAAAAGTAATTGACTTGTTAAAAATGACTAACTGCATTGATGTTTATTTTCTTGCCAAGCAAAAGTGACTTAAATGGCCCTCCTGAACATTTTACGTATTGTTAGTTGGTCACTTTCTCCTGTACGACTACGATATTGTAAAATGTATTAAAAATAAATATCAAGCCACTTATTGAACTTTTTACTGTGCAACAGATCTTTTTAGGTAAAACCTGAATGTTTTTTCTCCATTTGAAAAATATTTAGTATAATTAATTTTTTTTTTTTTTTTCTCTTCTAAATGCAAAAACAACACTTTCTGCCCTGTAGCGGGTATATATTAAGATGGCACTTTTGCTGGGATATAGTACATTTTCTGGGCATTCCGAAAACACGCAAAACTTAAAATTGACGATTTTTCTAATATGTGTTGAAAGGAGTGAGCGATTGGTTCAGAAATGGGGGGAAAGTCTATCAGCACCGGACGGCCGGTATTAAATGAAGTTATTTCAGTGACTGGCAGGAATGACTCGATACTTCAATATGTCGATGATATTAAAATGATACTTCGCAATTTTAAAGAAAAGAAAACAAAACAAAAACGACTACAAAAAAACAATAAAATACCTAAATTTTAGTGTTATTATTTATTTAAAAGTAGGTTATTTATTTACAGTCTTATCAGGTATTCGCCTCATAAATGGCCTCAGTTCTGAGGTCAGGTCAAGAGTGGAAGTAATCGGCAGATATGCATGCATGTGGAAGAGGCGAATATTGTTTGCAAATACAGATTAATGTGGTATTCTTTTCTCTTTGCCTACCTATGCGGTGAAGCTGCTTTTGGTAAGTTGGTTATAATAATAATGTTAATTTATAATTTACATAGCGCAATTTTCGTAAATGATTACCTCATGGGCGCTTATACAGAAAATAGGATGATGATGATGATGATAGATAAAAAATACAAAAATAAATGAAGAATAAAACGTCGTCTATCATTATAGGGGTGTCGAGTGGAGTCTGTTAGTAAAAAGTTTGTGCGATGCAAAACAAACCGATGCAAAAGCTCAAAGATGCCTTTTGAGCTTTCTTTAGGACTAACCGATTTCGTTTTGAATATTGAAAGCATTAACTTTGTGGATCATATTGATATATATTATTTTGAAAAATAATAATACTTTGTTTTTTGATCCTCTCGCATTTTTATTAGAAACCAACTAGTTTCAGCAACAACCTGTCGCCCTCTTCAGGGTTTTATTTCTGTCATAGTTGGTTGCTAATAAAAATGTGAGTGGATCAAAAAACAAAATTGTATAGTTAAAATGTAACTTTGTTTTAAAATCACTATAAATATTTTATTATAACTTAATTATAATGTCTACCGGTTTCGAAGCTAATTGCTTCTTTATCAAGACTGATTAATACTAAAACTCTATCTACTAAACAACATTCAAAATATTTGACGGTTAGGGAAATATTTTGAATATTGTTTAGTAGAAAGAGTTTTAGTATTTATCAGTCCTGATAAAGAAGTGGTTAGCTTCGAAACCGGTAGACATTATAATTGAGTTATAATAAAATATTCATAGTGATTTTAAAACAAAGTAACATTTTAATTATAAAATGAAAAATCACAAAGTTAGTGCTTCAAATATAAATTATAAAAAACAAAGTATTTTCATTTCTCCAAATAATATAACTAACCGATTTCAATCAATTTTTGCGTGCAATAAAGGTGCGCAATAGTTTTTTTTAAAGAGAAAAAGCAAATGTCGTCATGATCGGTTCTCTGATTCGAGAATGCAGTGAGTGCTTTAAAAAAAGTTTTTAACCTTTCCCTCCCTCTTTCGAAGTGGCGCCACTGACTTAGTGTCCCTAAAGCTAGTTCTAAAAAAATACCGAAATTTGACCTCTTTGTTGAACAGGTTCGCCATCTCTGGTATAAATGGACCACCTGGCAGCTAATAGCAACACATAATGGGAAAAGAACATTATAAACAGGTTATATTACTGGGAAAATTATGCTAGAAACGTTTTGCGTTTTAGGATATTAAGCTGAAATGCGCAGACGTCCTTGTGGGTACATTAATGTGAGTTGAATATTAAATAATTGTGAAAATGGTTTAAGTGTATGTATATATATATATATATATATATATATGTATATATATATATATATATATATATATATATATATATATATATATATATATATATATATATATATATATATATATATATATATATATATATATATATATATATATATATCTATATATATATATATATTTATATATATATATATACACACATATATATATATAAATATATTTATTATATATATATATATATATATATATATATATATATATATATATATATATATATATATATATATATATATATATATATATATATATATATATATATATATATAAATATATATATATATATATATAAATATAAATATATATATATATATATATACATATATATATATATATATATATATATATATATATATATATATATAAATATACATATATATATATATATATATATATATATATATATATATATATATATATATATATATATATATATATATATATATATATATATATATATATATATAATATATATAAATGTATATATATATATATATATACATACACACACACATATAATTGTTCGGATGAAACAGTGTGCGCTGGAGAAAAATCAAGATATCATTACAAATTAAGTAGCGTGGTTGCTTCCATTCCACCACAGATGGCTATTGTGAACTCGCGTATACTGTGTTACGAGTTATTATATCGCAAGAACGTCATAAATAAAAAATGTATTATTTTACGGGAGCCATCTATTGTTTGAGAAAGTTTTTAATTAACAGAGATTCTTTTATTTTGATGTTTGCAAGATCCTAAGCAGATTATTTTACATACTGGAAGATGCCTGAAAATATGATTTTAAAAACTTTGTGCAGCTTTGAGTCACTAAATTTATCCTTTATGTAGGATTTACAAAAATGTATGTAAGTAAGTATTTAACATCTCAACATAAATGAATAAGATTGACAATAAAATAATTTCGTCAAATTATAAGCTGCAAAAAATACAATCTTGTTTTCAGGCATCTCCTCGTATGTAAAAATAATCTGAGGTAAGGATCTTGCATGTATCCAAAAAAAGAATCTGCTAAATAAAATCTTCTCAATCCAATATAGATGGCTCTTGTGAACTCATATTTACTGGGTCATGAGATAAATCATACTTATATCTAGGAATTCCAAAACAATTACTAGTGGGTAGAATGGTGAATATTGCACGTGGGTAAAGAGATCTCTTAACCAGCCTAAAGCAGGTCATAAGCCCAGTAAATACCCAGTCTTCCATATTCATTAAAATATATCGTAGTCGTACAGGAGAAAGTGACCAACTAACACAACGTAAAATGTTCAGGAGGGCCAATTAAGTCACTTTTGCTTGGCAAGAAAATAAACATCAATGCAGTTTGTCATTTTTAACAAGTCAATGTATTATACTTACAAGTTTAAAATTGCTTTTGGATTTTTTCAGGGCAATATTAAGCTAGTAAGATATCAAATAGTCAACGATCACGTTTTTGTAAAAAAAATGCACTTGGTCACTTTCTCCTGTATGACTACGATATATTGAGATGTAAAAAATGTAAAAATAAACACTCGTTTAGAAAAATTATTACAAAAGTTTCGGCAATAAATGGTCAAGTGAAGCCAAGATGGTGAAAAACGCGTCATAGAGATCTGTTTCTACCCTTATCGAGTTTTTCTCGCACTTCTTAACTGGAAAAACTTTAAATCCCTCCCTTAGACTTCCATCTCCTTTACAAGGAAACACTACTTAAGGAAGATAGCAGTCTGGAATCGCGCGAGAGACGAACGTCGCGCATAATAATTTCGCAATTCATTTTTCATATTCTTGACCATGCATCAACGAAATCTCTGAAAATGAGACCGTAAATGGCGATGAATTATTTATTGATACGATATTTACTTTATGGTATTATGCGATGATTAAAATACACAAAAAATAAAAAAAAAATATGTGTCGGTTGTGGTCCAATGGATAGTGTAATGTAAACACATGTTATTTTTTGACATCTCATCAAAGATGAAGAAGAATATGGAAGTCTGGACATTTACGGGGCTGACGACCGTCATAGGCTGGTTTAAGTGTTCACTTTACACATGCGTAACATTCACCAATTCAACCCATTATTGACAACCACTCTACTCAAATTCTTGGATGTTCTATATATTTGAACCAATTTTGAAACATTGTTCTTGAATCACTAGAACCTCACTAGAGACATCTATTGGTGAGATGAAAAGAAGCTTTTTATTGAGCAGAAACTATTTTAGTAGTATGTGAGGTCCAAATCCTGGATTATAATCACACACATAAGAAACGCCAGAAAATATCATTTTCATTTTTGGGCATTTGCACACGTGTAACATTCACCAATTTAACCCATTATTGACAACAACACTACTCTAATTCTTTGAAGTTCTATATATATGAACAAGTAAACTTTCATATTCTTCTTCATCTTTGATGATACATCAAAAAATAATTTGAAAAATAACTCCTGTAATTGGAGTTAATCCAGATTTGTGAACCAGTATTTGGACACACTCAAAATATTGTAATGTAAACATGACTAGTTTTGAGAACTGCAGGTGAAAAAACAAACTTTTACATTTTTGACATTTCAACATAGATGAAGAAAAATAATAAAATCTGGACATTTACAGGGCTTACGACCTGTCATAGATTCTGTAAAAATCATCTCACATTCATCGTTTCTACCACTGGAAGAAGATCATTCCATGCCATGCCGTGACTTGATTTAAATATAAAAATAAAATACTTGTATAATACCACTTTTTGAGTTCATTAATGTAAACATGGCTAGTTTTGAGAACTACAGAAGTTGTTATTCTCGAAACTTGTTGAGATGTCAGAAAAATGTAATTTTAGAACTTGTCAGAATTACAAACTTTCCTCTTGAATTTCACCCTTTTTTACCAGAGCTGACTCGATGACCATATTTATTTATATATTTTTAGAAAGAAATAGAATTTTATTCACTACAAAAGCGGACAGTGACGGAGGTCAAACGTATAAAAAATAGAATTTAAAAGTAGAGGAAATGAATACTAAAAGTGCTTCTAAAAATAGGTTAAAAAAGAGACAAATCAGAAAACTAAGCATAAGGATAAAGGACTTCCTTGTATGGAAGCCGTCGGGATTTTCCGAGATTAAAAATTCATTTTAGAAAATGGACAATTTTGCCCATCGTAATGAATATTTATCATTTACCATGTGTACATGTATGGTGTGTGAACAAAATATCGAATGGTGGAAAAGGTTGTCTCTAAATACGCGTAATAATACGAGGATATATTCGAGTGAGGGAAAAAAAATAATAGGGAAGTTTATAACAAAATATTGGATGAATGTAAAAGCGATTGTTACAAATATGGAAATGCATTTTTTTTAATCACAACATTTTTAGTGTGTGTAAATACTTGTTCACAAATAAATTAAGATCTATGTAAAAAGAAATCAGGCGTTTCTCAGCATGTAAAAAAATCCTGCTAAGATCCTCAGAAGAATCTTGTGTACATTTCATGAAGGTCTCTGCTAAATAAATAAAAAAAACTTACTGAACTCAGGCATAGATGGTGCCGAGAATTCGTATGTGAAAGGTGTCAATTGAAGAACGTCAATTAAAGAAATTTAGTCCGCCTCCGTAGTGTAATGGTCAGCATGCTCGGCTACCGTTCTGGAGGTCCCGGGTTCGATTCCCAAGGGGGGTTTAATAAATATAAGTGATATTTTCACTCTAATATTTATTCAATATTACACTGGACTGGTACCTGAAGTAGAGGGCTGATCACCTTTCCTTCATGTGTAATCGATCGAGATAACACTGCGTTTATATGAAGCAGTGCCCTATGCACCATTGGGGTGCGGTAAGAGATTTATTATATTATTATATATATATAAATATATATACATATATAAATATGTATATATATATATATATATATATATATATATATATATATATATATATATATATATATATATATATATATATATATATATACATATATGTACTACATCCGAAATTTGAAAAGTGATTATAAGTAGAACGGTGGATGTTACACGTATTTAAAGCGATCATTTAAACCAGTCTAAGACAGGTCGTACGCCCTGTTAATACTCTTACATCCATTTTATTTTCTATATTTTTATCATCTATATTTTCATTTATATTTGAAGCACTGCTTATGTGCCTATATGAAATGCACGCTACTGCCTATATCAATACTGTCACTGAAAAAAACATATTTTTTACCAGCAACTTCGTCGACCAAGGTATTCTGGAAACTTCAGTGTAGACACGAACCTCAGGTCGGGAAAAAATATGTTTGCCTCAAATTACAAAATAATTTATGAAGCCTTTCTTTCACTCGAATTTTCATTCAACGAGGCAAATTTTGCACGAACTGCTGGAAAGGGAATTCAAAGATTAGCTCCGAAAGTTTTTTGAAGTCTAGAACAGTGGTCCGCAACCATTGTGCCGTGTGCCGTGGCACACGGCACACGGCACATATAGGTGTGTCGCGATCAAATTCAATGTACATGACATTTAACAATTTTTCATTATGTATTTAATACACAACATTTTCAGTGTGTTCACAAAATCTGGATTATCTCCAATTACAGGAGTTATTTCCATATTATTTTTTGACATATCATCAAAGATGAAGAAGAATATGGAAGTCTGGGCATTCGGGGCTGACGACCGTCATATGCTGGTTTCGGCATAGTGATCACTTAGATGTCTCTAGTGAAGTTCTAGTGATTCAAGAAAATTGGTTCATATATACAGAACTTCCAAGAATTTGAGTAGTGTGGTTGTCAAAAATGGGTAGAATTGGTGAATGTTACACCTGTTTAAAGTGACCACTTAAACCTGCCTATGACGGTCGTCAGTCCCGTATATGCCCAGACCATATTCTTCTTCATCTTTGATGAGATGTCAAAAAAGAATGTATTTAATACACGATGACAATTTTTTTTCATAATATTGTCTGTTTTTCAAAATGTAGGATATAATAATTCTCTCTCTATCTCTCAACTCTTATCCGCATCCCAATGGTGAATAGGGCACTGCATCATATAAACGCAGTGTTATGTTGATGGTTAACACATGAAGGAAAGGTGATTAGCCTTCCGCTTCGGGTACCAGCCCAGGGTAGTATTGAATAAATATTAGACTGAAAAATCATAAATATTTATTTGATCCCCCCCCTGGTACTCGAACCCGGGACTTCCAGAACGGTAGCTGAACGTGCCGACCATTACACTACGGAGGTGGGTAATAATTACTACAATTAAATAAATTTTCCGCCTCTGTAGTGTATGGTCAGCACGATCAGCTACCGTACTGGAGGTCCCGGGTTCGATTCCCATGGGGGGTCAAATAAATATTAGTGATTTTTCACTCTTGTATTTATTCAATATTACCTTGGAATGGTACCGGAAGTGGAAGGGTAATCACCTTTCCTTCATGTGTTAACGATCAAGATAACACAGCGTTTATATGATGCATTGCTATACAATGCCTGCATTGCTCCTGTTCTCTTATACGGCTGTGAAACATGGCACCTTACAAGGGCCCAGAGCAGCCGTGTACTAAGTTTTGAGAACAGGTGTTTGCGGAGAATCTTAGGCGTGCGGTGGTTTGACTTTGTGAGGAATGAAGAGATAAGGCGTAGGACGCAGCAAATCTTGGTCACAACTGTCGTCAAAAAAAGGCGATTCAGTTGGCTTGGCCATGTACTCCGCATGTCTCCTGAGAGCCTTAATCAAGCTTGCCTCTTTTACAAGGCATCAGGTTCGCGGCGCCCAGGACGACCACTGCTGACAATTCGTCGGCAGTTCTCGTCGGAACTTCGCGACGCGGATCTGACTTGGGAGGATGCAAGGGAGCTGGCAGCCGACAGAAAAGCCTGGAGACAGTTTTTGGACTCCATATGATCCACCTAGGGAGCGGATATGGTTATTATATATTATTATATGATGCAGTGCCCTATTCACCATTGGGTGCGGATAAGGGTTTGAATGAAAATGAATGAAATAAATTTTCGATGGTCCATGTACTATAGCTTTTGGTGTGCCGCGGAATACTAGGAAGGATTTTAGTGTGTCGTAGGTGAGAAAATGTTGCAGAGCACTGGTGTAGAGAACCGAATATTTATTTTTTGGACGACAAACTTTAAAGCTCGAGTAACTCGCAGACGGACGGACGCTTTGAAATGAATTATTTAAAGGGCTTTTGAAGGGAATTTATCGTGATTTGCTACAAATCTTGGAATAAATTTAACGGCCAAGCATCTACTCCATGCAAAAATTGCCAATTTCAAATAAATCCCAAAGATGACAATTCAGTTTATAAGGTTGGCGGTTTAGGCGTCAATAATAGGGGTGTACTGCAAACAGAAAAATTTTCAGATGACGATGGAATAAATTTTTAAATACGTAGGTCTGATAAAAGGTGTCTACGATTATTTTCAACATAAAAAACAACAATAATGCACCCTGTTAATATATAAAAGGGGTGAATTTTTAACTCTTACCACTCTGTAGGCCAGACATTCTGGCCCGTATGATTCTAGTAGGCAGCTCCGTGGGCCACAATGTCTGGCCCGGTGCAGGTATAACTTTGATCACTGATTTCTTTATCACCCAAGTATAATATTTAAATATTTAAAAAAATATTCCAGATAAACACAGTTAATCTTAATTAACATTGTCATACAAATTCCCAGACAGAGTGTCCCAAAATTAGGGAACCAAAATATTTATTTTAATGGTAGAAAAACGTCGCATTTTTTTGATCAGAGTAGCTGATCAGTTATGAGAAAAAATGGTCAGAGTGGAAAGGGTTAAAAGGTGCGTAGTGTTATTAACTAACCCTCATATATAACTTTAATACAATATTTTTTTTGAGTTTATTAATAAAAACACCACTAGATTAAAAAAAACTCAAGAAGTTCTCATCAGCAGATGTAAATACAAACTGGCAAAACAGTGTGTATTAAAATAATGAACTTAAGATAGTAGAACAATCCCACTATGGGCGGCTAAATGTCTTAAACACTTAAAAAGTCTAACTAACTAACCATCAAATTTTACTATTCTTTCTTGACTCGTTCGTTCCACATGATCAAACCCTCTCGACACACCGTTTATAAATATCGATAATGCTTATCTCAGCCTGGCATTCCTTCCTTATATCACAATTCAAACATCTATTACACATGGTTTTGCCGCACATTCGTCTGGCTTATCTTTTGTTTTACTTCCTAATTTTTTAAATGGATTTTTAATTAGGAACAGAACCAAAATAGCGGATATCATGGATCGCGTGGCAAGATTTACGTGCCAATGGGCGAGACATGTTGCAAGACAGGACCCTACAAGATGGACCTCAATTTTTTTGAGATTGAGACCTTGGGAGAATAAGAGGCATTGGAAGACCTCAAAAAAGATGATCCGACGACATAGACGCTGTGGGGGGTAGAAACTAGCTGCAAACAGCAAACCGACCGGAAGAAATGTATGGATACGGAAGAGGCCTATATCCAGCAGTGGAAAACAGAAGGCTTAAGAAAAATAAGAAGTTGTTAGCGTACGCATCCTTATATCGCTCACTCCTTTCAAGAACGTCATAAATAAAAAAAACTTGATTTTTCAGGAGAACGTTTTTAAAGTTAAAAAATATAACACAATGCATTAAAAATAAATACCAAGCCACTTATTGAACTTTTTACTGTGCAACAGACCTTTTTAGGTAAAGCCTGAAGGTTTTTTTCTCCATTTGAAAAATATTTAGTTTATTTAAAAAAAATAATCAAACAATACCTTTTCTTCAAAATGCACAAACAACTTTTCTGCCCTGTGGCGGGTAAATATTAAGTTAAAAATATGCTTCTTTTGCTGAGATTTAGTACATTATCTGGGCATTCCGAAAACATGCACAACTAAAACTTGACGATTTTTGATTTATGATGTTCTTGAAAGGAGTGAGCGATATGGTAGCAAGTTTACAAGGTCTGATGACGTGTCACTTACTTGCAATGCACGACCATCGGGCCGCTATCCGTAGTGCTCATGAGGCGATGCCCCACGACCGCTCGCACGCGTCTCCTGAACTCCAGGATGGCGTTGGAGAAGGGACACGTGTGGGAGTGCCACTGGGTGTAGTGGAACTGGAGGATGAAGCGCTCTTCCACGACTTTCTGGAAAGGAGAAATAGGCAATGAATCTTGTTTTTGATCCATGACAACAATTTCCATACTTTTAAAGAAATTTTTATCTTCACACTCTCCTACATTAAGCCTTCATATGAGATCTTTGTAATATTTGTTAAGTTTATAATTTTTATTTAAAAAAAAATTGTTTACTGAGAGTCAAGTTTTTTTTTTGTTTTTTATATGAAGTTTTTTGTATTTTGTATTAACTGATTCTACTTAGAAACCTATACCCTTATACCTTGTACTATGACTATTTATTTTGTATACCCACACACAGGCCATGCCTTTGTGGGATTTTTTTGTATTCATTTTTATATTTTATTAATATTTTTGTATTTGAATTTATGCTATGTAATGCAAAAGAATTTAAAATAAAGAAAAAAAAAATAGGTTAATTGATTAAAAAACAAAATACTTATCATACTAATTTGTTTATAATGTTTTAGAATAAGTACATAAACCCTAAGGATGACGAAACCGGTTGGAAAAAGTGGACCAATAAAAAAAGATTAAAACAAAGTTGTTTTATTTTATAAAGTTTATAAAATGTGCCACAAAGTATCTGCGAAAAACATTCAAGAAATATTCATTATAATATTTGAGGAGCGTCCAAATCATTGTTGACACTCAAAATGTTTGGAATAAACAAAATTGTCAAATTATAAGCTTCATAAAAATTTTAAATTATGTTTTAATTTTTTAACGTAAAATAATGAAAATGGTCATTATATGAAAACAAAAACAAAAAATTAATGGTAAAAATATTTTTAAATCCAGACATCAATATTCTTCTCTATATGTGGATGTTAATACCTTATTGATTCAGTATTATTCACACATTTAATCGAAATTTTGTAAAAAATAATAAAAATCGTAATTATATGAAAATGAAATATTTATTATGTGAACCAATTTAGAAACCTTGTTCTTGAATCACTAGAACTTCACAAGAGACATCTATTGGTGAGATGTAAAGAAGCTTTTTTATTAAGCAGAAACTCTTATATTAGTATGTGAGATCCGAATCCTGGATTATAATCACACACATGAGAAACGCCAGAAAATACCATTTTCATTTTTATTATTAATAAAAACCCTTATCCGCACCCAATGGTGCATAGGGCACTGCGTCATATAAACGCAGTGTTATCTTGATCGTTTACACATGAAGGAAAGGCGATCAGCCCTCCGCTTCAGGTACCAGTCCAGGGTAATATTAAATAAATATTACAGTGAAAAAATCACTTATATTTATTTTACCCCCCTTGGGAATCGAACCCGGGACCTCCAAAACGGTAGCCGAGAGTGCTGACCATTACACTGCGGAGGTGGACATAATTTGACCAGATAATTTATTTACAACATTTTGAGTGTGTCCAAATACTTGTTCACAAAATCTGGATTATCTACAATTACAGGAGTTATTTTCATATTATTTTTTGACCTCTCATCAAAGATGAAGAAGAATATGGAAGTCTGGGCATTTACGGGGCTGACGACCGTCATAGGCTGGCTTAAGTGATCACTTTACACACGTGTAACATTCACCAATTCTACCCATTATTGACAACCACACTACTCAAATTCAAATTATTAATTTAAAAAATATTATTCTATCAATAACTCATAAATTCTCTATCATTCTGTCATTTACTCTACATTCTGTGAAAGTTATAAAAATCGTAATTCTATAATAATGAAATACAAATTAATTGAAAAAAATATTTTGAAAACAACACTTCTATATGCTTGATCATTTCAATCAATAATTCTTTATCATAACTAACCATCACGCCGCTTCCCCGCAGGGGTAGGCAGAGAGAATCAAACGCCACACCACTCTGTCTTTGCAAACATTCTTTGCCTCTTCTACATTCATGCATCTCCTCATACATACCCGACGATTATTACGACTCCTGACCCGGCCGCTTTTATGTATTTGACATACCCGATTGTGCCAAATTTTCCTCGGTCATCCTCTGCTTCTTTTTCCAACTACATTCGCCTCATAAATTTGTTTAACCGTTATTTCTTCACTCATACGCTCCACATGTCCAAACCATCTCAACACACCTTTCTTAATTTTATCGATAATGGTTATCTCAGCCTTACATTCTTTCCTTATTTCATCATTCGAACATCTATCAAACATCGTTTTGCCACACATTCGTCTGAGGGATCGCGTTTCGACTACATTCAGTCTGCTTTCATCCTTCTTTTGCCAACTCCATGCTTCGCTTCCATACATAAGGGTTGGAACCAGAACTCCATTGTGTACTGCCAGTTTAGCTTCCGCTGATAGATTTTTATTTGCTAAAACTGATTTTAGTGCACCATTCACTCTGTTCCCAGCATTCACTCTCCTTTCTATGTCTTTATCAATCTTGTCAATCTTTATCAATCTGTCACTTATTCTACATTCTGTGAAAATGATAAAAATCGTAACTGTACAAAAATGATATATTAATTAATTGATAAAATATTTTGAACTTTCACATTCTTCATAATTTCAATTAAATTGTCAATCACTTATAAATTCTCTGTTATTCTCTCATTTACTCTACATTCTTTAAAAATTATTAAAATCGTAATTATATAAAAATGAAATATTAATTCAAAGAAAAATGTTTTGAAATCTCGTTATCTCAGAGCCATATAAAAGTTATTTAATGAGTTTTTACCTTCAAACCAGTGGACGATGTTATTTTATTACCTAAATTAATTTGAGTTGAAAATGGAAAGAAATTCGTTTACTTGGTAGAAATAAATTAATTTGATATTATTTTGATTATTTGATATTTATTTTTTCTACGTTCGTAATGTGGTGCGTAGCGAGTACGTTTTACTTTAATTTATTTCGAAGAAAAACTTATTTTTTCAATACAAAATCAATGTTTTAAGAAAAAAAATCAATTACGTTTAATGTTAGGGAATGTTAATATACTAGAAAATTAAGAATATCCCGTCCTCAAACCTTTATTTCTGTTTTTTTCCTTTCTTCAATCTTTTCTCTTGAAATATAATTATGTATATATATATAAATACACACACACACACATACGCAAGAGTACAATTTATATTATAAGAAGTAGAACTAGAATTATAGTGTCAATATAAAATACAAAAAATATTTTTACATTTTTTTACGATTCAGTTATTTTAAGTGGTATTACACAAAGTGAACGATGAATGATAAGGAGGGTGTTATGTTACCATACCACAACATATAAATATGTTTTTAAAAAAACATATATATTCAAAATATTATTTTTCTATAAACTCAAGATCGAAATCGCCTGTCACGTCACCCACCGTGACAGAAATGATTTACAACCCAACTTTCACCCTCGTTCTCCTTCTGACTCTGATCGACAAACTTGATTCGAGAAGTCTGTTTCCATCGGTAGTGTTTACACGCCTTTACACTTTGGGAGCCGTTCTAGAAATATTATTATAAAAGGGGTTTTATTGGCAATTACTTTCGAGGGCGGACAGACCCCTAGCAAGGGTTGGGACGTTCTCTTGTCCACCGTTATGGGGCGCTTTGTCACCGTGGCGAGTGACAACGCGACAGTCAAACGGCTTTGATGGGGCTTTATTTGTCCACTCCCTTTCATGGACCTGTAGGCTGTTTGATCTTATCGGAACGTGGAAAAGGACATAAGGAAATGAGTGATGAGTACTAAACTAGTGTAAATCTTTTACTACTTCCGTACCCAGTGTGCGTAAACTGGTGTTCAAAACGAACAGGAAAACGACGATCGAAAATGCTATCAAAGGATTTCGTTTTTATCTTCTACAAAAATATGCTTAAAAGTATTTTTTTTCCGTTTTAATTTTTTCAGACGTGAAGAAGGACATAAGGAAATGATTGATAAGTACAACAACCACACTACTCAAATTTTTGTGAGCTGGTAAGATCATTTTACCCATAGTAGTTGAAACTGATCAAAGCGTGAGACGTCTATCAACTAAATCTTCTGGGTTACACTGCTTTTTCATGTACCATATTATGTATTGTTTTATACACGAGTAGACAGTGTTTATTTTATCCTTTCGGGAAAGCGTACCCAGTGCCGTTGGTGAAGTAGTGGGATGATGTGACTGAATTAAGAAATTCCAAAAATCAGTCGCACTGCAGCGTTTAACATGATTGTAGTCGGGTCATATAAAAACTTTGCATACATTTAAATAATAGGGTGTCCGTTTAGTAAAAGTTTTCAAAATCCAATCATAGATGGATGTTGTGAACTTAATCATTAAACGATTAAGATTGATCACATTTGTATGACTTCATTTGTATGATATCATGGGTAGAAGAATGGTAAATGTTACACGTGTGTAAAGTGGTTACTGAACTAGCCTAAGACAGGTTGTTAGCCCTGTAAATACCCACAATTTTATATCCTTATTCATCTATGTCGACATGTTGCAATGTAAACATAGCTCTTAGTTGAGAAATACAGATTTATAAAAATAATTTTGTAAATAAAATATTATTAGTAGGCATAACAGGATGATATGATTCATTTAAAATAAATGTATTTTATTATAATTTATATTTGAAGCACTAACTTTTGTGATTTTTTATTTTATAATTAAAACGTAACTTTGTTTAAAAATCCCTATAAATATAGTGATTTTTATCTTGATTTTAAAATGGTGTTAAATTTTTATTATATATATAAATTTTATTAGTTTAAAATGAAAAAAATAATCTAATAGAATGTAGTTGGAAATACAGCGGAAAACGCATGTAGTATGTAAAGTGATCACTAACCCAGCCTATTACGGATACCCAGACAGCCCATGACAGGTGATTAGCCTTGGAAATACCCAGACTTTTATATTCTTCTTTATCATGTCAAAAATGTAAAATAATTCCTAAATGGAGAGACCCAGATTTGTGAACGCAGTTCAGCAGTGCTCTCTGCACTATCGCGTGTAGTCGGAAGATATTTATCCATCCCTCGAGAAAGAGACAGAATGACCAATTTTTAAACCCGTCCCTAAATTCCCTCGGGAAATCCCAGGGACGCAGGATATTTATTGCCCCTACGTCACAGAAGAATAGAGCAATTCCTATCCTGTAAATAGAAACACTTAGGTTCCTCCTCCACACACTCGAGCGGGATCGTTCCCTTTGTTTTCCCTAAAATAGCGGGAGCACAAAGGAAATGGAGAGGAATGAATGGAAAGTCTAAGTCTCATTTGTTACACAAGTTTTGAGTATAACCACAGATACGCTCCAACGAAACGAGCTCCTAATATCGCACCATAACTCAAATAAATCAATTTAAAAAAAAAACAGTTTTATGCTTGCAAACGTATGTTTCATAAAATGTGTTTTTTATGTAAACAAATTGATTTTATGACATCTCAACATAGATGAAGAAGAATATGGAAGTCTGGGCATTTACGGGGCTTACAACCGTCATAGGCTGGTTTAAACCGTCAAAGATGTTTCTAGTTAAATTTTAGTGATTCAAGAACAACGTTTCTAAAATTGGTTTATATGTATATATATATATATATATATATATATATATATATATATATATATATATATATATATATATATATATATATATATATATATATATATATATATATATATATATATATATATATATATATATATATATATATATAAATATAAATATATATTGATATATATATATATATATATATATATATATATATATATATATATATATATATATATATATATATATATATATATATATATATATATATATATATATATATATATATATATATATATATATATATATATATATATATATATATAAACATATATATATATATATATATATATATATATATATATATATATATATATATATATATATATATATATATATATATATATATATATATATATATATATATATATATATATATATATATATATAATGATCACTTTAGACGTGTCTTACGTGATTACATTCTCTACAGATATGGGTCTCCTCTGAAACTCGACTGATTCTTATATTACGAGTTTCTGTAAACGGAATCATTTCAGAAAAATCGTATTTTTGTCACCGAACGATCCGATTTCTATGCGTTTAAAAAAAGTCGTGATTATAAAACGCAAAAATAACTTATTGTTAGATAGGACGATATTTAATATCAGTATGCATGTAAATAATCTAATAACATGAGAATGAAAATGTGCGTAATTATAAACAAACAAAAAAATTAGCTGTCGTAATCTACACTTTACAGTTTAACTTAATCATTAATATTTTTTTACAAATTTACATACCCGTATATGAACAGTATATTGAATAATACTTTTTACAGGGAACCATAAAAATGGTTGCCAAATATGTTAATATTGCCATGAAAAGTATATTATGTCGTATTTAAATATTTTTAATAACCTACTTTAAATTACAGGTTTTTGAGGTTTGCCCGCCTCTGTAGTGTAATGGTCAGAACGTTCGGCTACCGTTCTGGAGGTCCTGGGTTCGATTCCCAGGGGGGGGGGGGAGGTCAAAAAAATATTTATTTTTTCACTCTAATATTTATTCAATATCACCCTGGACTGGTACCTGAAGCGGGGGGCCGATCGCCTTTCCTTCATGTGTTAACGATAAGGATAACACTGCGTTCATGTGAAACAGTGCCCTATGCATCATCGGGTGCGGATAAAGGTTTTTGAAGAAGAAGAAGAATTAAATGTGTCGGGCTAGTGTTGGGTTGTGGTCCCGTGGTTAGTGTCGCGGACTCTTTAGTCAGAGTTTCTCGGTTCGAGCCCACTCTACCACAATTTGATACCTCGTTCTAATAATGAGCCGCTTAGGCTCACAGACACGTAGTTTGATATTAAAATATTTGTGTTAACCACAAGACACGTAGTTTGATATTAAAATATTGTGTATTTTGATATTAAAATAGTGTTAGACACGTAGTTTGACGTAGTTTGATACGTAGTTTGATATTAAAATAAAAAAAAAAAAAAAAAAATATATATATATATATATATATATATATATATATATATATATATATATATATATATATATATATATATATATATATATATATATATATATATATAATGATCACTTTAGACGTGTCAAAAGTGATCATTTATACCAGCCTATGACGGTCGTAAGCCCCGTAACCCAGACTTCCATATTACGTCTTCTTCACGTATTTTGAGATGTCAAAAAATAATATGAAAAACAACTTTTATAATTGAAGATAATTCAGATTTGTGAACAAGTGTTTGGGCACTCAAAATGTTGTTGAACAAACTAGCGCTTTATATTGTAGTTCTTAAAAAAATACTTAATTAATTTATTTATATATTTTATTTTAAGTATTCTTCACTCAGTGCAAATGTAGGCGCAGAGAAGTAAAATGAATAGGCTACAAGCAAGACAAATTATTAGTGCAATTCCAATATAAAAATTATTAAAAATTGATAGTTAAAATACACTGTAGAAGCATTTGTTAGAAAATATTAGTGAATTATTGCATTTACAACATTTCATTCACATTATTTTTGACATCTAAACAAAGATGAATTAGAATATTGAAGTCTGGGTATTTACAGGGCTTACGACTGCCATAGGCTTGTTTGAGTGATAACTTTATACACGTGTAACATTCACCTAATCTACCCATTATTGGTCGTAAGCCTTGTAAACGCCCAGATTTATATATTCTTCTTTATCTATATTGAGATGTTTAAAAAAAATGTTATTAGGTTTGGTACTAGGACTTCATTGTGTACTGCCAGTTAAACTTTGTGAAATGTAACGTATTAGGAATGTGTGCTTTCTTTCTTTCTCTTCCATTTAACCAAACTGATCCACAACATCGCGCGCCGGGTAAAGCTAGTTTTTCATAAGATTTTATGGTAAATGCGTATTTTAATGGGTCGATGATAGGAACCATTTCATGAGTATTCGGAGGAAGATGGTTTGCGTTACTTAAGGTTTATCATTCACCACCCTTAACAGGGGTTAAATATAGTGTTTTAGGGATGTTTTTTGTATCGCGAATGATACTATATCATGCCAGTCAGCCAAATATGGTGTAACGTGGATATTGTGGCGAATTTACACTTTCCACGGTGTGTTACGCGGACTGTAAATCACAAGTTCTCCGCATGTTACAAGTGATTGTATATACAATACACTAATTAACTAACTAACCAACTGACTAACCATCCCGCTACTTCAACGTAGGCGTAGGCAGAGAGAATTGAACGACATACCACTCTTACTGTGCAAACATTCTTCATATTTATCATTCATCTTTAAAACATATCAAAATTATGTATTATGCTTAAATACAATCGATTCTGCAGTATTGAATTATAGACTGGGGAGGAGTTTATAGGATAAATTTAAAAGCGCTATCAATTATTCAAAAAAAATAAGTACAAGTATTAGTCAACAAGTATTTGCAGAACATGTTCAGATATCGCATTTCACATTATTATCAGTATAAGATAAAAGTGTACTCACATCTCCCTCCTTTTTGTAAAGCCTGAAGGTCCGGATGTGGAAGTTAGCGAGTTCCTCTTCCTGCGCTACTCCTATATGGATTCCTCCGTAGTTCTCGTCCTTGTCTTTCGAAGGAGGCCAGTACTGGACACACATCACCTGCAAAATACCAAAATCAGGAATACGTTGAAAATAAAAACTTTAAAGGGATAAAGGAAGACGGTGAATTAGATAAAGGGTGTGGGAATTTTACCTTTCTTTCTTTTAGGATCTATGTTAGGAGAAAGATTTATAATTTGTTATCTCAGCGGATAAACTTATAGTTTTCTCTTAAGTGACATTAGTGCATAGGGCACTGCATTGAGTTGATACGGTATTAGGTAATTCGTTAATTTTATCAACAATTTGAAAATATCTTTATATAAATATATATATGTATATATATATATATATATATATATATATATATATATATATATATATTTATATATATATTTATGTATTTATTTATATATATATATATATATACATATATATATATATATATATATATATATATATATATATATATATATATATATATATATATATATATATTGTATATATTGTGTACGTGTTGTACGTATATCGCTTACTCCTTTCAGGAATGTCATAAATAAAATAAAAAACTTGATCTTTCAGGAGAACGTTTTGAAAGTTAAAAATTTATATTAAAAAGTTTATATTTTGACATCTCATCAAAGATAAAGAAGAATATGGAAGTCTGGGCATTTACTCAAATTCTTTGAAGTTCTATATATATGAGTCAACTTAGAAACCTTGTTTTTGAATCACTAGAACTTCGCTAGAGACATCTATTGGTGAGATGTAAAGAAGCTTTTTAGAAAGCAGAAACTCTTATGAGATGAGATTTGAAACAGATTATTAAGCAGAAACACTATTTGATGAGATGTCAAAAAATAATATGAAAAATAACTCCTATAATTGGAGATAATCCAGATTTGTGAACAAGTATTTGGACACACTCAAAATGCTGATTTGAAAATATGTTCGGTCGTTGATGTTACAAAGATGGAGGACAATTTAGTTCGCCGCGAAAGCGAAGTATTCCTATCAGCCCCATAAAAGCGAGGATGCGACATCGATTCCATAACAGAGCCGTATTGAGATGTTCAGACACACATCCCTTTTAATATATATAATAAAAATAAAACCCTTATCCGCACCTCAATGGTGCATAGGGCACTGCGTCATATGAACGCAGAGTTATCTTGATCGTTTACACATGAAGGAAGGTGATCAGCCCTCCGCTTCAGGTACCAGTCCAGGGTAATATTTAATAAATATTACAGTGAAAAAATCACTTATATTTATTTGACCCCCCCTGGGAATCGATCCCGGGACCTCCAGAACGGTAGCCGAGCGTGCTGATCATTACACTACGGAGGCGGACAAAATATATTAACCTCTTATCTTACTGAACTTGCTATCATTAACATAATTTCAGTGATCACTGAAAAAAATGGAATATGTAAATGTAGATTTTTTTACAACATTTTAAGTGTGTCCAAATACTTGATCACAAATCTGGATTATCTCCAATTAAAGGAGCTGTTTTTCATATAATTTTTTGACATCTGGTCAAATTATAAGCTAAAATAATAAAACTGATAACGATATTTTCTGGCGTTTCTCATGTATCATATTTGATTATAATCCAGGGTTTGGACCTCACATACTAATAAAAGAGTTTCTGCTTAATAAAAAGCTTCTTTTCATCTCACCAATAAATGTCTTTAGTGAAGTTCTTGTGATTCAAGAACAATGTTTCGAAATTGGTTCATATATATATATAGTCTATATATGGTTGTCAATAACGGGTAAAATTAGGGAATGTTACACGTGAATGTGTAACGTGTAACATGTCAAAAATATGTATAAAGAAATGTCACAAATAACGTAAAAAAAATCTTTATTAGATATGATAATATGAAAAAAAACTCCTATAATTGGAGATAATCCAGATTTGTGAACAAGTATTTGAACACACTTAAAAATGTTAATTTTTTTATTTATTTTACATTGAATTCATTCCTAATTTACTTCAATTTTATTTGATTAATTTATTTTATTGAGATATTTTTATATATATTCATAGTCCAATGACGGCCCTGCTAATACATATTCATTGGGAAAAGCTATTTAAACGTATCCACGATAAGAAAAATGTCGATAAAAGTCAACAGCGCTTAGCGCGATTACATTCTCTACCGATATGGGTCTCCTCTGAAACTCGACTGATTCTTTTATTACGAGTTTCTGTAAACGAAATCATTTCAGAAAAAACGTTTTTTTGTCACCGAACGATCCGATTTGTATGCGCTTAAAAAAAAGTCGTGATTTTAAAACGCAAAAATAACTTATTGTTAAATAGGACGATATTTAATATCAGTATGTATGTAAATGTCCGCCTCCGTAGTGTAATGGTCAGCACGCTCGGCTACCGTTCTGGAGGTCCCGGGTTCAATTCCCAGGGGGGGGGTCAAATAAATTGTAGTGATTTTTTCACTCTAATATTTATTCAGTATTACCCTGGACTGGTACCTGAAGCGGAGGGCTATTCACCTTTCCTTTGTGTGTTAACGATCAAGATAACACTGTGTTTATATAATGCAGTGCCCTATGCACCATTGGGGTGCGGATAAGGGTTTGAATTGAATTGAATGTATGTAAATAATCTAATAACATGAGAATGAAAATGTGCGTAATTATAAACAAACAAAAAAATTAGCTGTCGTAATCTACACTTTACAGTTTAACTTAATCATTAATATTTTTTTACAAATTTAAATACCCGATATGAAAAGTATATTGAATAATACCTTTTACAGGAAACCATACAAAAGGTCGCCAAATATGTTAATATTGCCATGAAAACTATATTGTGTCGTATTTAAATATTTTAATGACCTACTTAAAATTACAGGTTTTTAAGGTTTGCCCGCCTCTGTGGTGTAATGGTCAGAACGTTCGGCTACCGTTCTGGAGGTCTCGGGTTCGATTCCCAGAGAGGGGGTCAAATAAATATTTATTTTTTCACTCTAATATTTATTCAATATCACCCTGGACTCGTACCTGAAGCGGGGTGGGGAGGCAATCACCTTTCCTTCATGTGTTAACGATAAGGATAACACTGCGTTCATGTGAAACAGTGCCCTATGCATCATTGGGTGCGGATAAAGGTTTTTGAAGAAGAAGAAGAATTAAATGTGTCGGGCTAGTGTTAGGTTGTGGTCCCGTGGTTAGTGTCGCGGACTCTTTAGTCAGAGTTTCTCGGTTCGAGCCCACTCTACCACAATTTGATACCTCTTTCTAATAATAGGCCGCTTAGGCTCACAGACACGTAGTTTGATATTAAAATATTTGTGTTAACCACAAGACACGTAGTTTGATATTAAAATATTGTGTATTTTGATATTAAAATAGTGTTAGACACGTAGTTTGACGTAGTTTGATACGTAGTTTGATATTAAAATAGTGTTAGACACGTAGTTTGATATTAAAATATTTGTGTTTGTGTTAACACCAATAGTTATCTTTTTTTAATAAAAAATACAGGTTTTTAAGGTTTGTCTTTGTTTTTACTTTGAGAGTTATTTGAGCTGGTATTCATCGTAAAATGATAAAATTTTAAAGACACAATTTCATGTAATGTTTATGTAATACCGTTTACGTAATGCTGCGGTGCGTTTCATTTTATTAACGCACGTGGGCATCGAAGCTTACTATAAAACAATGCTAGAGATCCTTGAATGAAATACTTAATTATCCTTTAGCAAAAATTTGACTTTTAAAAACTATTTTTAAAGCCCCTTTGAAACGATTCTATAACAGAGACCTCTCAGGACTTTTAAATTCCATTAGGAAAATTAAAAATAAAATATTAAGTCGGACAGTTAGTACTACAGTCTTCAAGAGTGGTTCTAAACCTTTTTGAAGTCCTAGGGAGCACTTTTGATCATAATGAAAATTCGCGGTGCACCAAAACTTAAGGTCCAAAACACACAAAAATAACTTTTATTAAAAATAAAACTTATTATTTTTATTGCAGATAAGACAAAAATTACATTAATATTTTTTTTGACATCTCATCGAAGATGAAGAAGAATATGGAAGTCTGGGCATTTCTTAATCTCACCAATAGATATCTCTAGTGAAGTTTTAGTGATTCTTGTACAATGTTTTTTAATTGGTTCATGTATATATATATATATATATATATATATATATATATATATATATATATATATATATATATATATATATATATATAGAACTTCCAAGAATTTGAGTAGTGTGGTTGTCAATAATGGTAAGAATTGGTGAATGTTACACGTGTGTAAAGTGATCACTTAAACCAGCCTATGACGGTCGTCAGCCCCGTAAATGCCCAAGCTTTCATATTCTTCTTCATCTTTGATGAGATGTCAAAAAAATAATATCGAAAATAACTCATGTTATTGGAGATAATCCAGATTTGTGAACAAGTATTTGAACACACTCAAAATGTTGTAAAACATAAATACTCCAATGAAACTTTTTGCGGCTAAAATTATTTAATGTGACACATGAACTTGTCGGCTTTTACAAATTTTAGCGAAATATCGCTAATAATAATAATGTCTTATATTTGGTAAAGCTACTCTCATTTCTTTATTACATTGCTAAGCCAAGTTTCACATATTCTTTCAATGAACTTACTGTTGACGGAGCACCGTCTGTAAAAATTTCTGCCATCTAGCCATTATGAGGTAACATGAGCTAACATTAAATTTTAGTTTTCATAGTCTCGCGGACCACCGGTTAAGAATCACTGGTCTAGAACCTGGAAAGTTTAAAACGAAATACATATTTCATAAACTTCACAACTAAAATACTGAAATTTCAGACAGAGTTGACTGAAAACAGCGCTTCAGTATTTTCTCGTGACCTCGTGGGAAAATTTTATAAAGATTATTATTTATTAATTTATTGATAAACAATCTTTCTATATAATGTTACAAATAACTAACTATCATGCCACATTCCTGCTTGGCTAGACAGAGATAATAGAACGCTAAACAAATCTGTCTTTGTCAACAATCATCGCATCTTTCGCCGGTTATTCCTACTCCTGACCTGACCACGCCCAAGTATTAGAAATACTGTTAATGCCAAGTTCTCCTCGGTGTTCTTATGCTTTAATTACCAACTCTATTTCCCTCATAAATTTGTTTTACTATTCATTCTTTACTCGTTTGATTCACATGCCCAAACTATCTCAACACACCTTTTTTAAGTTTATCAATAATGTTTATCTCTGCTTCGCATTCCTTCTTTATTACGCAATACAAAAATCTATCATACATAGTTCTGATGCAAATTCGTCAAAAAAATCGCATTTTGACTGCGTTAAGTAAAATTTTATCCTTCTTTAGCTTACTCTTTGCTTCGCTTTTATTTACAATAAATAAATTATAAATGTTATTTCTTGAACGTTTTGTTTTTCATACTGTTTTTGGACGATTCCATTTGTAGCTCAGAAGTTGTCGTCCGGAATGGTTGTATTTGCTACGCAATACTCAATTAAAAGCAACATTTAGGAGTTTTTGCGGTTTTTTTTAAATCACATTTTCATATGCTGTACGGAGTACGTAGAAGTTTTTGGTATCGTAAGGGAAGGGTAATTAACTATAACTTAACTATAAGTATTTCAATGTTTTAGAATTAGTACATAAATCCTGAGGATGACAATGTTCTTGTCGAAATCGCTTGGAAAAAGTGTATCAATAAAAGTGGTTAAAACAAAGTTGTTTTATTTAAGAAAGTTTATTAATATTATAATCGTAAAAAATCTTTAAAAAAAACATCGCTCCGAAGGGGGTGAAAAGTATTATTTTTGTTTGTTTAAAATCTTGGATATTCTAATTATAAGTTTAAAAAAAATCACGCCAATTAGTGCACAAATTTTGTTGCGTCTTGCTTATTTCTAGCTTGTTAATATATTTGACATTTTTCAAACATAAGCTAAGAAACATAAACTGAGAAAAAGTAACGATTACCATCCCAACCGAATAACCGAAAAAGTAATAGAAACTAATCAGTCACATCTCTAGTTTGCAGAATAAGCCCATGTAACGGTTACATAACAAAGTATTTTACGTAACGATAATTGTGTGATGGAAAAAAGCAAGGGAAAACGAGGAAAAATGTTCCGAGGATAGTCACGTTATTTGAGTACTCAAAAACGTAATCGTACGATGAAGGAATCCTTTCCAAGTAAGTTTTTTACGGCTCGGCGGGGATCTGGAAAGGTCCCCAGACGTTTATCCCGAACCCTATCTACGTTTACGGGATGGGTCCTGCGGGAATGAGGGGTTTTTCACCGAACGATCGCCCCTTTCCTTTTGGTATGGTGCCGGTTTAAATCGTGACACGTGTTTACAAGGGACCAAGTCTGGGTAGGGAGAGATTAGCCGAAAACCCATTAGTGTGCTTCAATAAACCGTGGGTGATTTTCGCGAGGGTTAAATAAAAAAAGCTCTTTTCTCTCCATTACGTTCGTACATCATACATATATAGATAAAGAATATAAAATGATGTTTTTATTTTGATACTGGATCCAGATTTGCGAACAAGGGTTTTGATGCACCTAAAATTACGATTTAGCTCTAATTTTTTTTTAAATATTGCCGTGGACTGGCCACTGAAGCGCAAAAGTGATTACCTTGCCTTCATGCAAGTTACGATCAAGATAACACTGTGTCAACACGCTGCAGTAACCTATGCACTGTTGGGTGAGGATAAGGTTTAGAATTATAAAATATTTAGAGTGCATAAAAAAACTTTCATCACAAATTCCGGGTTCTTCTCCACTATTAATATTGATGTCTAAATTTAAAGGAATAATTTATTTACAACATTTTGAGTGTGTCCAAATACTTCACAAATTTGAGTAGTGTGGTTGTCAATAATGGGTAGAATTGGTTACACGTGTGTAAAGTGATCACTTAAACCAGCCTATGACTATCACGTAAACCCCGTAAATGCCCAGAATTCCATATTATTCTTCATCTATATCGAGATGTCCGCCTCCTTAGTGTAATGGTCAGCACGCTCGGCTACCGTTCTGGAGGTCCCGGGTTCGATTCCCAGGGGGGTCAAATAAATATAAGTGATTTTTTCACTGTAATATTTATTCAATATTACCCTGGACTGGTAACTGAAGCGGAGGGCTGATCACCTTCCCTTCGTGTGTAAACGATCAAGATAACACTGCGTTCATATGAAGCAGTGCCCTATGCACCATTGGGGTGCCGATAAGGGTTTATTATTATTATTATTATTATATCGAGATGTAAAAAAAAGACATTGTTATATCTAATAATGTTGCCATATCAAGTTTTCTGAAGCGTGTAATGGATTTTTTTGCTGCGGAAACTATTCGCTTATTTTATGCTTGTTTCATTTCGCTACTTTATTTCAACATTGAACAACTTACACAATCGTATTAATAAGTAAAGTTCCTTGAAACTTTTGCATGGATTTTGATTAAAAGTTTACCCACAAACCTTCCTATTACTTATGTACCGCTTTGCAGTTCTTGGCTATACTTTGTAGATCTTATAATATCAAATTAGAGAGAAATATACGTACAACAGATTAAAATATGTAAAAAAAAAACGCTTAATACAAAATTTTCAGCTTGTATACATATATTCTATCACCTGGAGATAAGACCGTTCGGAGTTAGTTACCATTCTTGAAATTAGTCGTGTTTACATTAATAAATTTAAAAAAATGTCGTATTCTACATATATTCTTCTTCATCTATGTTATGTTATAATTATTTTTTCAAATGTACTAAATATTTTTCAAATGGAGAAAATACTTCAGGTTTTACCTAAAAAGATCTGTTGCACAGTAAAAAGTTCAGTAATCGGCTTGATCTTTATTTTTAATACATTTTATTATATTTTTAAACTTTAAAAACGCTCTCCTGAAAAATCAAGTTTTTTTGATTTATGACGTTCTTGAAAGGAGCGATATGTCAGGCAGCTGGTTAATTTTTGTTTACATTAATAAACTCAAAATTTTGTTTTTAAATTACAAATGAATCGGTTTCCATACCTTTATGAAGTCGAAGGTCTTCGTGAGCATGACGATGGCGGCAGCTCTCTCCTGCCAAACCATTCTCCAGAATTGAGTGACAGTCTCCTCCGTGGGTCCTTGCGTCACGATGTACGCATTGGGCTTCAAAAGACTCTGAAAATAAAGTATGTGAAAATAGAGTATGTAGTTTTATGTATTTCTTTTCAAACCTGATTTTTTTTTAATACTTCAACATATTTTTAAAAAGGAATAATCCGCATAGCCTCTTCTTTTAGAGGCGTGTCTGCAGGTAGGACAGTAAGAATAAGGATATTTATATATATTTATATATATATTTATATATATATATATATATTTATATATATATATATATATATATATATATATATATATATATATATATATATATATATATATATATATATATATACATATATATATATATATATATATATATATATATATATATATAAATATATATATATACATATATTTATATATATATATATATATATATATAAATATATATATATATATATATATATATATATATATATATATATATATATATATATATATATATATATATATATATATATATATATATATATATATATATATATATATATTTATGGAATACATTTGTGGAAGTTTGGAACTAACAGACACCAATACACCAATAGCAAGGTAGAGGAAAGGCAATTAATATGGTATGGGCACATAGGGCGCAGAGAACCTGAACATATTGTGAAGCAAGGAATCACCATGGATCTTCTTTGAAAGATAAACATGGTTCATGGATGCTGCAGAAAGATTACATGATTCGAAGGCATGACATTGTCCATGCTAGAAGGGCCTACAGCCTGTGTACGAAGAGAGCTGATCCAAATAGTCTACAATAACGATAAATTGGCATGGAGTCAGGAAGAGAATTGTTGACTGATATTAAAGTTCGGAAGGTACCTATCTTGGGTATGTGCTTAGAAGAGACATGTATGACCTGTTGCACCTAATAGAGGGTCGATGAAGTGCGGCAGAAGGCAGATCTCCTGGCTCCAGAATATACGAGACCGTTGAGGTTCTGTTTAGAGCTGCCCAAGACAAGGACAATTACTCTCAAGTGATGACGTCAGGGGGACATGACATGACACGCACTAAAGAAAAAAAATTATAAAATAAAATATGCTTACATCTATATGAGAAGCATTTATGTAGTCGGAATCTGTTTCCCCTTCTATAGTGTTGAGAACAACCCTGTTGTAATCATCTGAAACAAAGAAAATAGAATATCATTACAAAAGTATTTTAAACAAATTAAATTAAAAATATATACCAAGAATTAGGGAACATGAATTATGTTTAAGTAATATTTTTTTTATCCGCCTCCGTAGTGTAATGGTCAGCACGCTCGGCTACCGTTCTGGAGGTCCCGGGTTCGATTCCCAAGGGGGGTAAAATAAATATAAGTGATTTTTTCGTTGTCATATTTATTCAATATTACCCTGGACTGGTACCTGAAGCGGAGGGCTGATCACCTTTCCTTCATGTGTAAACGATCAAGATAACACTGCGTTTATATGACGCAGTGCCCTATACACCATTGGGGTGCGGATAAGGGTTTTATTATTATTATTATTTTTTTAGAGATAATCTTTTAATAGATAATGTTCACAAATAAAATAATAATAACGTAGAAATCCTAAAACTATTAATACAAGAAGTCATAAGCTGTAACATTCTAAAAAACACAAATCAATAAAAATTAGAACAATTAAAAACCCATAATTAACAATATAACAATGACTAAAGCCTCCACCCTATTGTCCATGTTCCCACGGATAAAAAATAATAGTTACATTAAATAAATAAAAACGAGAAATAATTCTTACCGCTTCTTTATCTTTTAACGTCCCAAGGATACAAACAACTATGAAATTAAGACTTATTTTCACATACGGTGTTTGAAAATAATGCGAAATTCATAAAAACACGTGTCACAATAGATTTTATGAAATAGTGGTAGTAACATTTTAAATATACTTATAAAATGTCTGCATAATAAATACCCTTTGATTTTGCTCTATTAGGATTAGATTCACAAACGGTGTTTGAAAATTATGCGGAATGCATCGAAACACGTGACACAATAGATTTTAAGAAAAAGTGGTTTCAACAAAGTAAAACTTAAATAACAAGAAAAGATATCCCCTAAAATGCCTACATAAAAAATAATCATTGATTTTACCTTATTAGGATATATGTTTTCTATATTCAATCCAGAATATCAAAGCATTCTCAGGTAATTTTTATTAGCACTTTTCTGTTTTATTTAAAATATTAATAAACTCATCATTCGACATTATCGATGAATGATGATGACACGTGGAAATCTAATTAATATGTGACGTAATTATTGCACCATACCAATCTGTTCAGTTATATGCTTGGACGGTCAAACAGGTACTCTAAGCTCAATACAAGGTTGTCTGTAAGTTGAATACAACACTATACCTATCCCTTACTTTTCAATACAAATATTAAGGATAAAAAAGACAAGAAAAACTGAAATATTTGATGTAGAGTGAGAGATTGCTTTCGTAATTACAACAATAATGTTGATTGTTTATTTTGTATAGTGTAAAACGATATTTTTAATGCTTGGACATTCGGATTGGCATTCTAAGCTCAATACAAGGGTGTCTGTGAGTTGAATACAACGCTATAACCATCCTTATTTTTCCAATACAAAATAATTAAGATAAAAAGAGACAAGGAAAAAAATTGAAACGTTAGACGTAAATTGGGAAATCGATTGGGTAATTACAACACTAGTTACAACGTTTTGAGTGTGTCCGAATACTTGTTCACAAAATCTGGTTAATTGGAGATAAACCAGATTTTGTGAACAAGTATTCGGAACAGGAGTTATTTTCATATTATTTTTTGACATCTCACCAATAGATGTCTCTAGTGAAGTTCTAGTGATTCAAGAACAAGGTTTCTAAATTGGTTCATATATACAGAACTTCCAAGAATTTGAGTAGTGTGGTGCGAGTGTTTTTGCCTAGAATTTTCACTCATGAATTACATGAAATTATAGTAACTTTAAACATAAAGAGTAAATCCACTCACAAGTAGGCATAGGCTATGAAACTTTTAAAGTTGAAGCCTGAGTAGGGACATGATAAACGGTGTTGCATAAGCCGTAGCTAGATTTCAGAGTCACTTGGACGTTAGGTAATTCAAAAAAAAAAATTGAGTAGTGTGGTTGTCTATAATGGGTAGAATTGGTGAATGTTACACGTGTGTAAAGTGATCACTTAAACCAGCCTATGACGGTCGTCAGCCCCGTAAATGCCCAGACATCTATATTCTTCTTCATTTTTGATGAGATGTCAAAAATAATACAACACTAGTGTTTAATTGATTTTTTGTACAATGTATTGTGACGTTTTTCCCTTCATTGGTTTAATTATAAAAACAGATATTTTTAACGTGCCGCGTCTACGAGCTGCCATTTTATAGTGAGCTGATAGCTGATATTTGTCATTTAGTTTGAAGGCTGTCAATATTCGATATACATTGAGAGAATATAAAATCGTATTTTTTGCTTTTTTATAGCTACAAATCGAAAAACAGTATATCAATAGAAGTAAATAAATCGCTACTTTTTACTTGTTTATTTTTACACACACACACACACAAATCTATACATACACACACACAAAGTTTTTATTTTATTTGAATTTTTTCACTGTATTTTATAAAATGTATATGCTATATGAACCTAAGAGGCTGGCACACTTCATCTCGAGGATAGTGAAGATAAATAATTTTTCACTTTTAATAAAAAATAATAAAAGTTTTTTTTAATCAAAATAGCAGCTTAGCTACAGTACCCTAAAAAATGCTCATGGCAAACAGCGTGCTTCCTGACAGCTGCTAAAATATTGTTAACCTCTTAGTAGTGTGAAATTGAACATATCGCTCACTCCTTTCAACAAAGTCATATTTAAAAAAAAACTTGATTTTTTAGAAGATCGTTTTTAAAGTTTAAAAATACAATAAATGTATTAAAAATATATATCGAGGCACTTATTAAACTTTTTGATTTGCAACAGATCTTTTTAGGTAAAACCTGAAGTTTTTTCTCCATTTTAAAAATATTAAGTATATTTAAAAAAATAATTAAACAATACGTTTTCTTTTAACTGCAAAAACAACACTTTCTGCCCTATAGCGGGTAAATATTAAGTTAAAAATATGCCGCTTTTGCTGAGATATAGTAAATTTTTTGGGCATTCCGAAAACACACACAACTGAAAATTGACGATTTTTGATATATAACGTTGTTGAAAGGAGTGAGCGATATTAGTAATGAGTGCAGTCTCTTTTCTTTTTTATTCCATTTACAGCCATTTACATATATAGCGGGGTACAGCTAGTACTTACTTTATTCAAAATAATTTAAAATTTGATTGTTATTTCCAATTCGTTTATATTTCGGTAATTTAAAATGCATTTAAAAGTCAAATATTTAAATTTAATTTAATAACTCCTCAAAGTGCTAAGTATTCAAATCAGTTTCCTGCAGAGTTTGGGTGTTAATTAACTCATAACTAAGTTTGCAAGTCTTACTGGCTTTATAAATTTATATTTCGGGACAAGAGCCGATTAAAGAAAATATAACTTTCCCATACTTAAGCAAGTCCACAAAAGGCAGAGTTTATCGAGACAAGTCTGAGCACTTTATTAGGAGATTACAGCGGACCAATCACGAGCACCGAATGTTTTAAGGTATACGACGTACTAATTATCGAGCTGTGATGCGATCTATTTCAGATCTACTCAGATCACAATTATACATTTGTGAACTAGACAGCTCGGCTGTCCAAATTCAAAAAACAGTAAGTGACATTTTTTTTGTAGTACGTTTTTTTTTTCATTTTTGGACTAAGTAGATTCTACTTAGTCCAAAAATGCAAAAAAAACGTAAACAAAATAATGTCCCTTACTGTGTTTTAAGTTTGGACAGCCGAGCTGCAGTATAAAAAATAATTAAGGGTGGCGCAAAATTAATCATCCAATTTTTTTTTTGAATAACTTTTTTTATTAAATAATAAAAGAATATATTTTATAAATTAAAAGCATTTTTAACCTAAACGAAATTTTGAAAGAGAGAAAGAAGACAAATTGTGATTCATTTGTCTTCTTTCTCTATTTTAAAATTTTAGTTTTGTATAAATGTGAGTCCGTAATAATTTTACAAATGTTCAAATGACCTGATGATGGAATGCTTATTCCGAATCCGTTAGACACAAATACGTGTTTTTTGAAGTGGCGTTACACAAAGTTAACAATGAATGATAAGGAGAGTGTAAAAAAATGATTTTGAGCAGGTAATGGAAATTTTTATTTCGATCTTTACAATTTTTTTCTGTTAAATGAAAAATAATATATCCATCAAGTGGCTGCTGGCAGTGTTAATACGCATTTGTGCCCGTTTTATCATGTTTTATACACTGTAGCTGTTTAGTTCACAAATCACTCACTCCTTTCAAAATTTTTTCAGCTGTGCATGTTTTCGGAATACCCAAAAAATGTACTACATTCCAGCGAAAGTGGCATATTTTAAACTTAATATTTACCCGGTACAGGGCAGAAAGTATTGTTTTTTGCATTTTGAAGAAAAAGTATTGTTTAATTATTTTTTTAAAATAAACTAAATATTTTGCGAATGGAGAAAAAACATTCAGATTTTACCTTAAAAGATCTGTTGCACAGTAAAAAGTTCAATAAGTGGCTTGATATTAATTTTAAAAACATTTCATTATATTTTTAAACTTGAAAATCGATTTACTGTAAAATCAAGTTTTTTGGTATGTGACGTTGAAATATCAAATATGAATGACGCACAACGCAATTTACAAAAATTATAACATGTTCCGATACGGTGATTAATTTTGCACCACCCTATATTAAAGAATGAAAATTTAAACTGTTTAACAGTTTGTACAAACGTGTTTGTGAAAATCTAAATCGAATATGGTTTACAAATCTGCATTCAAGATGGCTTACGGAATGCAAATGCAATCTAGAACAGCTCTCGGCTTACAAACAATCTAAATGCAACATGTCTTCTGTGTACACTTTAGCTCCACACGACCAGACTGAGCAAATAGACTTGCTAAGCCAATTAGATCGATGGGGTCGCTGCATTCACGGCTGCCTCTATCAAATTGTTGGCTTGGCCTGGCTCACAGAGGCCGAATTGATACGTTTGCAATCCAATTACCATATTAGTTCGGGCAAACTAACAAAAGAAGACAGCAATAAATATTCAGGTATTCAAATATTCAAAAAGTTAAATTGGGATTTGCAAACTGAAAATACTACAAAAAAACTGACAATGTGTAAACAATTTATCATTTTAAAGGATATGACCGCAATATTTTGAGCGTTATTTTACATTTTTATGACATCTCAACATAGAAGAAGAAGTCTGGGTATTTACATGGTTTATGACCTGTCAAAGGCTATGTCGTTAGCCCTGTTAATACCTAGACTTTTATATTAATTTTTGACTACGTTGAGATGAAAATCCGCCTCCGGAGTGTAATGGTCAGCACGCTCGGCTATCGTTCTGGAGGTCCCGGGTTCGATTCTCAAGGGGGGTAAAATAAATATAAGTGATTTGTTCACTGTCATATTTATTCAATATTACCCAGGACTGGTACCTGAAGCGGAGGGCTGATCACCTTTCCTTCATGTGTAAACGATCAAGATAACACTGCGTTTATATGACGCAGTGCCCTATGCACCATTGGGGTGCGGATAAGGGTTTTATTTATATATATATATGAGATGAAAATGATAATATATATCATTTTCTTATATCGTTTTACTCCCTAAAAACGTCAAATAACCATTGGCAAATGCTAAAAATTGCAAAATTGATGGCACAATGGCTACTTGAAGACGAGTGCAATACAAGGTTGCCTTTTTTGAGGGTTAAAATTGGTCACACTTGGAGCGAGTGCTACTTAATAAAAACGGTGAATAAATCCATTCAGTAAGTTTGAATGGATTGAAAGAGTTTTCTCAAGTGTTGTGTACTTTGTGAGGGAATCCTTTCAGCGGCTATTTCAAATTTGAAATTCTACCGTATTTGCGATTAATACCGCTCTCCCCATTCCAACATAGATCGTTCTCTCCCGAGGCATAATTTGAATTTAGAATTATTATTCTAGAACGAGTCAAGGCTTAATTTTGAATTTAAGAAAATAATTTGAGAAAAATTCAATTTTGGAGGTAAGTCCCTTTGAGCTGCGGGCTTCGATCGAAACGATCTACCTGTATACAAAAATGGAAACGGTATTGTGTAAATATGTTTTAAGATATACGAAATTGAAAATTTATTTTTCATGAGATGATATAAGATATTTGGATGATTTATATACACACACACACATAAATAAATAAATAAATTTATATACATATATATATATATGTATATATATATATATATATATATATATATATATATATATATATATATATAATATATATATATATATATATATATATATATATGTATATATATATATATATATATATATATATATATATATATATATATATATATATATATATATATATATATATATATATATATATATATATATATATATATATATATATATATATATATATATATATATATATATATATATATATATATATATATATATATATATATATAATACTAATTAACCATTGGGCCGCAGAGGTAGGCAGAGAGAAAAGAGCGCCATACCAATTTGTCTCGCAAACAAACTTCGCCTTTTCTACATTCATCCACCTCATCATTCATACTCGAGTATTCCGATTTAGACTTTATAAGTTATCCAAATTATTTATTAATATTATTTTTACTTTTAGACATAATATATTTTGGAAATAATTGGTCATACCAAGTCTTCCTCGAAATTTTCCAAATAAAATAAAAATTTGATAATGTAACATTCACCAATTCTACCCATTATTGACAACCACACTACTCAAATTCTTGGAAGTTCTATATATATGAACCAATTTAGAAGCCTTGTTCTTGAATCACTAGAACTTCACTTAAACCAGCCTATGACGGTCGTCAGCCCAGTAAATGCCCAGACTTCCATATTCTTCCTCATCTTTGATGAGATGTCAAAAAATAATATGAAAATAACTCCTGTAATAGGAGATAATCCAGATTTTGTGAACAGGTATTTGGACACACTCAAAATGTTGTAAAAGTATAAAATTGATACCGAATCAATAAATAATAATAAACGTGATCATTAAACACACTGTTACACGACTTTTCCCGTATTTACGTTTGTATTCCTTAAATTTTTAAAGTTGTAATATATTATTAGATTAAAACCAATATTTTTAGCTTTTCCACTTTATTTTTATTTGACCAGCGACCGGGTTTCGTCGTTACCGACATCATCAGACTGGTGGGAGGCTATACAAACTGTTATGTTATATATAAAACAAGGCAGGAGTTGATAGCCATGTTTGTTTTATATATAACATGATTGTTTTACATACAACATAACACTTTGTATAGCCTCCCACCAGTCTGATGATGTCGGTAACGACGAAACCCGGTCACTGGTCAAATAAAAATAAAGTGGAAAAGCTAAAAATGTTGGTTTTAATCTAATAATACATTAAAATGCAATTCCATCACGAAGTGTCAGTGGATAATATAAATCTATTTTAAAGTTGTATATTTCACGTGAAAATTCCTACTTCCAGGATATTTGTATGGGGTGAACGATGTAGGATGTTGTACCTATGGTTGCCACGTCATTTTAGCAGACGTTATTGACGTGCAATCTGATTAAACTCAGCCCGGGTGACGTATAATATCAGCTCTCTGAGGCATACTTCATAATCGAACACTGACACATTGTGATTGCCCCAATAATGGCATTTTGATCCATTCATTAACTTTTGATTGGAAATTTTAAACAAAAGCGTATGATGTAGTTCAATTTTGATAACAGTATTAACAACATCCGCCCCCGTTGCGCGGTGGTGAGCGTGTTTAGCTACTGTGCTAGAGGTTCCAGTTCGAAGAGATTTTTCACATAAAACGCATAGTAATTTTTTACGTCCGCCTCCGTAGTGTAATGGTCAGCACGCTCGGCTAACGTTCTGGAGGTCCCGGGTTCGATTCCCAAGGGGGGTAAAATAAAATATAAGTGATTTTTTCACTGTAATATTTATTCAATGTTACCCTGGACTGGCACCTGAAGCGGAGGGCTGATCACCTTTTCTTCACGTGTAAACGATCAAGATAACACTTCGTTTATATGGCGCAGTGCCCCATGCACCACTGGGGTGCAGGTAAGGGTTTTGTTATTATTAATTTTTTACGTAATATTTTGAATATTGAAAGCATTAAATTTGTGGATCAAAGTGATTTATTATTTTGAGAAATAAAAATAATTTTTTTTTGATCCACTCACATTTTTATCAACAAACAACTAGTTTCGGTAATAACCTGTTGCCCTCTTCAGGGTTTATTTATGTCATAAATAAACAAAACAAATTATAAATTATAATTATAAATTATAAATTAACCCTGAATAAGTCTTTGTATTTATCAAAAAAAAATATATTATTTAAAAAATTAAAATCATTATTAAAAAAATCGTAAACAATTATTTTGACTTCCCTGTGAATTAAACCCGAGACCTCCAGCGCGGTAAAGAAACGCGGTGACCTCTTTACTAATGATTAAAATATTAAATTTTAATTTAAATATATTTTAACTATTTAAATATTTGAATACAACACTTGTGTAAGACTACATTTGAGTTTATTAATATGAGCACGACTAGTTTCGAGAACGTTTTTATGTTCTCATCAACGAGTAAAAATGTAAACTGATTCAAAAATTCGTTTCGACTACTGTTAGTTTATTCATAATATTTTAGAACTTTGAATTACATTTCATATTAAATATATTATATTGTAGGTGTACTTATTTTCTAGTTTTAAATATATTAAATTTCAATTCAAATAAAAAATAATGAAATACTTAAAAAATAACAACCACATTTTTTAGTTTATTCACGTAAACACGACACTACAAGTTTTAAAAACTGCGGATGTTCTGATAAATATGTGAAAATACAAACAATTTATATTTTCATGTGTGAATGGAAACATTTGTAATTTTTGAAACTAGTCTAAGTTTTCCTCGATCTTCCCCTGCTCCTCTTTTCAATTACATTTACCACATAAATTTATTTAACCGTTCTTTCCTTACCCATTCGTTCTGCATGTCCAAACCATCTCACCACACCTTTCTTAATTTTATCGATAATGCTTATCTCAGCTTTGCATTCCTTATTTATTTCACTATTCGAACATCTATCATACACCGTTTTGTCTACACATTCTTCTGAGAGATCGCATTTCGACTGCATTCAGTGTACTTTCATCCTTCTTATATACTAGATTTACAATGTTGTTGTTTTTTCTAAATATCTTTGATATTTATACAAAAGTTTAAAGTTACTTTTTGTAATAGTATTCAACTCATGACACTGTAATATATGTAATATGCAAATAAAATGTTCCCTTCGGAATCAATTCTTTTTTGATATTTTACTTTCTTCCATTGTGATACAAATTTCTTTACAGTTCTACCTATTTCCATTTTTCTATTCGCGCAACACACACAATACATCGTACATGGTACATAATATAAATCTCTTTTTTACTTACCGGCTTTTTTATAAAAATACTCCAATAACCTTCCTACAGATACAAAAAATTGAAGACATTAAAATGCAAAAACAAATAAATGAGTTACATACATACTAAGAAAGAAAAAGAAACACACAAAAAATTATTATTACAAAAATAAATTGTATTACCAACTAACACAAAAACAATATGTATATTATAAGCGCGAGTCCTTCTCTAATCACAGGATCTTAGTCTCTTTATTGGCAAGAACTGCGTTATTAATTTTTAGATTATAAAAGTAGAAATGTCTAGAAAATGAATGAAAATTAAAAAAAAAACTTTCGTAACCGTATTAAATAAAAATAATACAATACTTCTTGACAGGCGCAGTGGAGTAGTTTGGCAGATGTTTGACTGCACAATTGGTATATTGGGTTAGATTCCCGCTTATTACATTTTTTAAAGAATTATCCGACAATATTTTCTTTCAGTAATCAATTCATGAAATTACTTCCCCATTTCTTCTACTTCTTCTAACCCTTATCCGGACCCAATGGTGCATAGGGTACTGTATCGTTTTCACGCTGTAATATCTTAATCATTACTTACATGAATGCAAGGTGACCTCTGCGCGTCAGGGTAATATTAAAAAAATATCAGAGTGTAAAATCATTAATATTTATTTTCACCCCCCTGGGAATCGAACCTGGGACCTCCACCACGGTAGATAAACACGCTAATCATTACACCACGGAGGTGGACAAACACCCCCATTAAATTCTCATAAAATTAGAATTTAATATCATAATTTAACATTTCTTGAAAACAGGAACTCTGACGTAGATTGATGGTATTTTGAGTTCAAATTTCAGGATGCAGGATGGTTCTTTCTGGCGTTCAAATGATAAATTCCGTCCTTGTAGGATAATAAACAAACTTCTCCAACTTCAGATTTTCGGTTGGACTTTAAGGAAATAACACTTAATTAGGGAAAACCACAGAAATTAAGGATGTCCGACTTTTGGCTTTTATTCAGAAGGATATTAATGAACGTTAAACGAAATTTCTGAAAGTTATGAAAAAATCTTTGAAGGACCTCGAAAATTAAGTTTTGTTTTATTCTGAACCGAATTGTGTTTAAACACCATTTTAGGTTGAAAACTCTTTAAGAATTTGATATATTATTTTAATAATAATAATAATAAAACCCTTATCCGCACCCCAATGGTGCATAGGGCACTGCTTCATAGAAACGCAGTGTTATCTTGATCGTTTACACATGAAAGAAAGGTGATCAGCCCTCCGCTTCAGGTACCAGTCCAGAGTAACATTGAATAAATATTACAGTGAAAAAATCACCGCCTACGTAGTGTAATGGTCAGCACGCTCGGCTACCGTTCTGGAGGTCCCGGGTTCGATTCCCAGGGGGGGTCAAATAAATATAAATGATTTTTTCACTGTAATATTTATATTATTTTATATATAAATAATAACCATATCCGCTCCCTAGGTGGAGCATATGGAGTCCACAAACTGTCTCCAGGCTTTTCTGTCGGCTGCCAGCTCCCTTGCATCCTCCCAAGTCAGATCCGCGTCCCGAAGTTCTGACGAGAACTTATTATATTATTTTACTTGAATATATTGTAAGATAATTTTTTATTAAATTATTATTATTTGGTGAACACTACTACTTATAAAATATATTGTAATACGTGTTTCATTCATTGTTTCAATAATCTCTTCTCGTTCATTCTCGCGTTCTCTTTTCTCTGCCTACCGGTGCGGAGAACCGGTGTGACGTCAGTTAGTTAGTTAGTATATTATACCATTACATGTGTCATGTGTGTGCCAAAATGATTATTTATTTATAATTGCACCGAATTTGGATATTATTATGAATATATGAATCCATTTTTTTTACAATGATAGATAATAATTTATTGTATAATGTTCGCAGATACTTTGTGGTACATTTTATAAACTTTGTAAAATAAATCAACTTTGTTTTTAACCACTTTTCTATTGGTACATATTTTCTCCATTATATTTTGACTAGAACCTTGTCATCATTAAGATTTAACATTTTTTTTGTTTGATTTTTTTTGTTTTTTTTTTTTTAAATACATATTTAAATAATACAAAATAGTTGGTTAATATACAACACAATTAAAATATAACGTTTCTACCTCTCTAATAAAGTGGATACTTGTGCTTAAAGAAGGAGTTCGTTTTACAATTATATTACACATGTTACACCTGATGATGACAAGATTCTTGTCGAAACCGGTTGGAGGAGAAATGTACCAATAAAAAGTGGTTAAAAACGAAGTTGTTTTTTTAATCAAGGTAATAATTTCATTTACAATAAATAAATAAATATAACGTTAGAATGTCTGGAATACACTTCTCTCCTATAAATCACATTATCCCGGAACAGGGTTGTTTGACATAATGCTTTCTGCCTTTGAGACGTTCGTGCTGTCAATTACTTTGAAGTCTCAAATATACGAATCCCAGGATCGAAAGTTACCGGGATTATATTCCTTAAAAATAATATAAAATAAAATACACTTACATGGTATAACTTTTTGGTTCTGGTTTTTCCCTAAGTTAGATTTCTTGGTGGCATGTCTACATGAGTGTGTGTCCACCTTTACTGCAGTCTGAAACGATAAAAAAGACACGTTATTCATTGCTCTTTAAATATGCATATTACTTAAAAATATTTTATAACCAAATAAAACCCTATTTAAATAAAATACACATTTTTTAAAGTTAAAATTCTGTTTAACTTTAAAAAAAAAAAAAAATTGTTTAAATTGTAGGGCAAAGCAAAGCAATAGCAAAGATTGGTATAAATAATGAAATCTCTTTTACTGCCATCTCTAAAAATGGAATCTCAAATGATGAAACTTCAAATACTGTCATCTCGAAACATGAAATATCAAATATTGCCACCTCAAAAACATAAATCTCAAATACTGATATCTCAAAAACTAAAATTGCAAGTAATAAAATCTCAAATACTGCCATCTCAAAAAATGAAATTTCAGGTAATAAAATCTCAAAAACTGCCATCTCAAAAAATGATATTTCAAGTAATAAAATCTCAAATACTGCCATCTCAAAAAATGATATTTCAAGTAATAAAATCTCAAATACTGCCATCTCAAAAAATGAAATTTCAAGTAATAAAATCTCAAATACCTACTGCCATCTCAAAAAATGATATTTTAAGTAATAAAAATTCAAATACTGCCATCTCAAAAAATGAAATTTCAGGTAATACAATCTCAAATTCTGCCATCTCAAAAAATGAAATTTTAAGTAATAAAATTTCAAATACTGCCATCTCAAAAAACGATATTTCAAGTAATAAAATCTCAAATACTGCCATCTCAAAAAATGAAATTTCAAGTAATAAAATTTCAAATACTGCCATCTCAAAAAATGATATTTCAAGTAATAAAATCTCTAATACTGCCATCTCAATTTTTTTTATATGAAATCTAAAATGCTGCCATCTCAAAAAAAAATAATGAAATCCCCAATAATGAATTTTTCATTTTGGCATATCAACTTAGGTGAAGAATAATATGGAATAGTTTAAATAATCACTTTATACACGTGTAATATATTCTATTCTATCACTCTATGATTGACAACCACACTAGTCAAATTTTCACTCATAACTCATATGTCCTTTCATAGTTACAATGATTAAAGAAAACACGTTTTTACAGTTATTATACAGACCTGAATGATGGCAGTTTAACTTCTGAAACATGTAGTCTAATAAAACTCAAGTGGTAAAAAACGAAGTGTTTTTTTTTTAATCATTGTAACATGTCTTACCACAAAGTTAATGCCGAAACAATAAATAAAATATCCTTTCATAGTTGATTAGAAATTGCAAAATGATGTGAATGAAATCTTGAATAATGAAATCTCAAACAATGACATCTTTTACTCGTATAATATCTTAGTGAAATTTATACTAGCCCCTGGAAATGATAAATTAATTATATTTTTTTAATTTCCTTTTCCGAAACGATAAAACGGTGGATGTGGGTAATGAAAAAAATAATATTCTGTTAAATTAGTATATATTTTCTTTTAATGAGGGTCGGTGGTTTGGAAATATTAGATTGCGAAATTTTCCACGAAAAAATAACGTGGAAAACGGAATTTAGATAATCTGCTTCTGATGAATTTTTACTGTTAATTTAAAATATTTATAAAGGGAAATTTAATTAAAAAAAATGAGGATAATAATAAAATAAATTTATTGATGAATGTTAGCAAATTCAAGATTATGGTTTTTGAAAGAGAAGAATGCAGATCAGAATGTGAAATATTGGTAAACGGAGAGATTTTGGAACAGGTAGATGATTTCGTGTATTTGGGTAGTATGTTTTCTAGGGATGGAAAGATTGATAAAGACATAGAAAGGAGAGTGAATGCTGGGAACAAAGTGAATGGTGCACTGAAATCAGTTATAGCAAATAAAAACCTATCAGCGGAAGCTAAACTGGCAGTGCACAACGGAGTCCTGGTTCTAACTCTAATGTATGGAAGTGAAACATGGAGTTGGCAAACGAAGGATGAAAGTAGACTGAATGCAGTCGAAATGCGATCTCTCAGAAGAAGTGCGACAAAACGATGTATGATAGATGTGCGAATAGTGAAATAAGGAAGGAATGCAAAGCTGAGAAGCATTATCGATAAAATTAAGAAAGGTGTGTTGAGATGGTTTGGACATGTAGAACGAATGAGTGAGGAAAGAACGGTAAAACAAATTAATGAGGCGAATGTTAGTGGGAAAAGAAGCAGAGGAAGACCGAGAAAAACATGGCACGATTAGGTATGCCAAATACTTGAAAGTGGTCAGGTTAGGAGTCGTAACAATCGGCGGGTATATATGAGGAGATGCATGAACGTGGAAGAGGCGAAGAATGTTTGAAAGGACAGAGTGGTGTGGCGCTCTATTCTCTATGCCTATCCCTGCGGGGAAGCGGCGTGATGGTTAGTTAGTTAGTTTATTTTTTATATTGTAAATTCTCTTCTATCCTGACATAGACTCGTAACTTCCTTCACATCCATACATCTAGTCATATATACCTTCTGGTTACGTACAATTTTCACAAGACCAGATTCTAGGTTCTGATTGATCTCTGGAGATTGTCAGTCTATTATGGCCGTTTTCATTTTCAGTCAATTTTTTTTTGGCCATACTACCTTAAAGAACTTATGTTTATTTTTTCAAATATCTCATTAATTTTCCTATCGTCTATGTTTCAAGTGATATAAGAGTAAATAAATAAAAACAAGAAAGAGCTTCTTAACATCCCAAGGACACAACTCTAAAATTTAGACTAACTAACTTCGCATACGGTGTTTAAAAATGATCGAAATGCGTCAAAACACGTGTTACTACAGATTTTTAAAAACAGTGGTAAATACAAAGTAACACTTATTTATTTATTATTTAAACATATAACATACAAAAGTCACATATCGCTCACTCTTTTCAAGAACGTCATAAATCAAAAAACTTGATTTTTCAGGAGAACGTTTTTAAAGCTTAAAAATATAATACAATGTATTAAAAGTAAATATCAAGCCAATTATTAAAGTTTTTACTGTGCAACAGATCTTTGTAGGTAAAACCTGAATTTCATTTCTCCATTTGAAAAATATTTAGTATTTTTAAAAAAATAATTAAACAATACCTTTTCTTCAAAATGCAAAACAACACTTTCTGCCCTGTAGCGGGTAAATATTTAGTTAAAAATATGCCTCTTTTGCTGGGATATAGTACATTTTCCGGGCATTCCGAAGACATGCGCAACTGAAAATTGACGATTTTTGATTTATGACGTTCTTGAAAAGAGTGAGTGATATATGAACCAATTTTGAAACGTTGTTCTTGAATCACTAGAACTTCACTAGAGACATCTATTGGTGAGATGAAAATAAACTTTTTACTGAGCAGAAACTCTTTTTATTAGTATGTGAGGTCCGAATCATGGTTTAAAATCACATACATGAGAAACGTTTCAAAATTGGTTCATATATATATATATATATATATATATATATATATATATATATATATATATATATATATATATATATATATATATATATATATATATATATATATATATATATATATATATATATATATATAGAGTTTCCTAGAATTTGAGTAGTGTGGTTGTCAATAATGGGTAGAATTGGTGAATGTTACACCTGTGTAAAGTGATCATTTAAACCAGCCTGTGACGGTCGTCAGCCCCGTATATGCCCAGACTTCTATATTCTTCTTCATCTTCAATGAGATGACAAAAAAAATATTAGTTCACAGTTAACCCCGGCTGTCATCCAATCGTAGGCACACATCATAAATTATAAAAAAGATACTTATAAGGGACATCGAATCGACGATTCGTGTGATTGGAACGACCCTTTTCAGGGCGGTTTAACTAAAAAGGTCACGCGTCACAATACCAGTAAACTTTTATGAAGTAATTTGAGCATTTAATACACGTCGGTCGTGAACTAATTTATTGCGCACTTAACCCTCGACCTGAGCCATGCAGTTAACCCTTGTCCGGCCGGCCCGACAAACCCCGAAATGACACTGGTATTTACGGAACGTCCATTAAATTGAATTATTCCCAATTTGTTTTAATGTTATGCTAATTTGAACGTTTGATTATTTTAAATGTCGTCGAAACCATTTTATCGGCTGCGAAAGGCCTCAATAATTAAAAATAATAAGATTTTTGTGTAATTATACAAACAAACCTCTTAAATTCTGGTAGATCTGGTTTCGGTGTTACCGATATCATCAGTCTGATGTGTTGGTAATGACGAAACCCGGCCGTCGGTCAAATATAATAAAAGTGGAAAAAAGTATATAGTTGTTTTATTTTACACTGTATTTTTTTAGAGTTATGTAAATTTGTATTTCTTGCAATAAATTGATGGTGGCATCCGCCGTGTGTCATGTTGCGTCATATTGTTGAAACTACAACTCTGTCAGATCAATGCCATTCAACTGAGGCACGAAGAAGTCAGTTATCATGGTTCTGTAGCGCTCTCCATTGAACTTAATATTAATCACAAAGTCAGTGTTTCAAATAATAATTGTATTGCATAAATTCATTAAAAAAGGTTTGTATAATTGTATAAAACGTGAACCATGTAAATAAGCACACATAAATCGCAATAAAGTGCTGGTAGATTCATTTATCTTAAATGTATGCAATAATGGGTATTCTTTGTCTCGCAGGACATTATTAATGATTCACTTTTCAGGAGCTTATCCTGGGAACTAATTAATTTCCTCGAGTTTCCTTGAAAATATACTCACTACAGTATATAATTCTCTCGTGAACTAAGGTAGAAGGTAGAATACGCAGCATCTGTTAATAATTGACTTTTATTTTTGTACTAATGTTTTCTGGTGTATTATTATTATTTGATTCCAATTATTTTATTTGATTTATATAATTTTTATATTGGAATTGTTGAAATTATTTTTATTACTTATGGCCTATTCATGCGAACTTCTCTGCGCCTACATTTGTATTAAGAAGAGTAGACTCAATACAAAAACATAAAATAGATTTATTTATTTCAACGAATAACCCGCAAAGCGTCTATTTTAGATGCTTGTCTGCAGTTAGGATAGTAGGGATATGGAAGGTTAATGTGAAAAATACATCCAAACACCCAGATCAATTGAAAATAAATCTTTCTTGAATTCATTTTGCATTTTACGGGAATCGAACCCGCCACGCCAGTTTCGCAGTCGAGCGTCTACCCAAGCGTCTACCCAACTACGCCACGGCGCCTGTGGATTGAAGGAATGGAGGGAAGATGGAAGTCTGAATTTTCACCTGCTGATGAGAATATCTGTAGATCTCAAAATAAGTAGTATTTACATAAATAAAGTTAAAAAAAATGCGAAACTGCTGATATATAAATACTTAATTCCTTTATTCATGTTTAGTTATAAAAAAATTGGTAAAAATGTGTCATTTATTTAAGATAACTTTTTGAGTTTATTAATGTAAACACGACTAGTTTCAAAATCAATAAATGTTCTCATTCGCAAGTGAAAATACAAACCTGTAATAAAAATAAAACATTTTAAATAAAAGTTTTATGAAAAATTAAACCCTTGTATAAGACCACTTTTTGTGTATTTTCACTGTTAATAAGGATATCTTTTAGTTTTTAAAACTAGTTAATAAACCAAAAAGTGGTCTTACACAAGTGTTTTATATGTATGCTTAAATCATCACGTTTTCTATGAAGTTGATGTCATATCAATTAATAATATGCTCAAATCCTTTTATTATTTTATCATTTTATGGACTTAAAATGTTTTAAACTAGGACGAAGGATTAAATTTAATGGCTTGCCTTTAACAGAAACATATAAATTTCTATGACAATGTGAGTTGGTAGGAGTAAAATAATAATATTTCTCTATGGCATTATACAAAATATCCCATAAAATAAATAACATCACGAGTTTCCGGACGTTTGATACAAAGACGTGAATTTCACTCGACTAGTATTGTCAAAATCCGAATTTTAACGTGTGCGGAATAAAATACAGCTCATTTCTCCATCTGTCGGAAATTGGACGTCGTGCAGTGGGTTAGGTCCACTACCAATGGAATGGAAACGCACCTTAACCTATCCGAAACGTGATCCGAAAAGGAAACATAAATAGTGATTTAAGGGCTTTGAAAAATTACCATCACCCCGCTTCACCGCAGGGGTGGGCAGAGAGAACAGAATGCCACATGACTCCGTCTTCGTAAATATTTTTTGCTTCTTCTATATTCATGCATCTCTTCGTATATACCCGCCAATTATTCGGACTACCGACCTGACGTTTTACCTGTATTTTTTTTATGAATAGAATATGATAGAATAGAGAACAGAGAATAGAACGCCACACCAATCTGTCCAAAATATGCGAGATCGAAGATGTCGTTAACTGGGGAAGGCAATGAATGAGACAAACAAAAAAAAAACACTTTTGTGCAAATATTTAGACACACTACAAATATAGCAAATATTATTACTTCTGGAAAAGCATGTAAATAGTCTATTTCAAAAATATAAACATCAACTGTCTTTTGTTTACTTTCTCAAGAAATGATAACATTATCGAGGGCAGTGGCGCGCGTTCTCTGTAGGCACATGACCAGTGCCTGCCAAACATTAGTAGAAAAATCTAAAACTATGATAGTATTGGAAATTTATGTTTAATAATATATTTATCTAAATTTTGAGTTTTATCTGTAAATTTTTAAAGACATAATACGCCTTTTTAGAGTATTGAGACTAAAAGGGTGTCTTGTTATCAATTAAAATTGTGACAAATAATGTCGGTTGTTGATGGAAAATTTTCGAAAATAAATTGCCGTATTATAAAATACTTGATAGGGTATTTTAATTGAATGTCGTAAAAACGTATTTCTAGGCAGACCAACTGTGAATCTAATTAATATCTCATCCAATAGTTATTTTAGGGTTTACCTTCACTTAATCAGCATGTTGACTATCGTTTTAATATTTTAACTGTTGACGAAATGTATTTATTTATTTATTTATATTTTGTTTCTCTTCCCATGATGGTCTAATAAATTGGGACGAACAGTAATTTCTTTAAATAAATATATTTTAGATTTACAAGCTTTTATCGTTACTTTTAATGATATATAAACAGTGAACCCCGGAATTCTGATTGTTTTGATGGTCAATAAAAATTGGCTTATAAAGTATTTTTTGACAAAGGCTTTTTTTGAAACCATTCTTGAAATAGTGTTCCATAGTTGTGGGGTGAGTGTCCCAGTTTCTGCACCATACGATCTGAGTGAGATAACCAGATATCCTAAATCCATTAGCCGGGGTGAACGAGCTGTCTTCGGTTAAAATATTATCTATTCCCATTTACGGACGCGAGGGGTGGCCGTAACCGGATAATTCATTTTCTGAACTTAGATGAACTTAAGGGTGGTGTCGCACTACCCAATAATTTATTGGGATTGCGTCATTAAAAAAAATAATGGTCGTCCTTTTATCTTTTCAGGAAACTTTTGTTAAAATAGAGACGTTCTTTTTGAACACATAAATCATTCGAGTTTTGGTGATTTTCAAAAAATAACCATCTACTTACCTTTTTTAAGAAGGTTTTATTATCAGAAAAAAATCGACAGTTAAAGAAAATGAAAATAAAACATCTGCTAATGATTACTACTAATGGCCCTTATCACAATGGTGCATATGGCACTGCATCAAATGATTCAATGTTAAATCGTAGGTTTATTGTATTTTATATATATATATATATATATATATATATATATATATATATATATATATATATATATACATACATATATATATATATATATATATATATATATATATATATATATATATATATATATATATATATATATATATATATATATATATATATATATATATATATATATATATATATATATATATATATATATATATATATATATATATATATATATATATATATATATATATATATATATATATATATATATATATATATATATATATATATATATATATATATATATATATATATATATATATATATATGTATATCTATATATGCAAATACAAATGAAACATCAAATTATTAGCTGTATATCCGCACCCATGGTGCATAGGGTAGTACATCGTGTAGAAGTAAGATTTTCATGATCGTTAAAAACACGAAGGTTAGGTGATAAGTCTGCTTTTCAGATACCAGTCCAGGGTAATATTAAATTAATGTCAAAGTGAAAAACACTACTACGAGTATTTATTTGAATCCCCTGGTAATCGAACTCGGGATCTCCAGCGTGGTAATTATTTTATAAATAAAAACGTAAACACTAGTTTAAATATTGCAAAATGTCTTCGTTACGGCAAAACTCAATGAGGGTATATTATTGAAATTTTAAATTATATATAATTTATATTTGAAGCACTTTGTGATTTTCTATTTTATTATTAAAATGTAACTTTTTTTAAAATCACCATAAATATTTTATTATAACCTAATTATAATGTCTACCGGTTTCGAAGCTAACCGCTTCTATATAAAGACTGATTAATACCAAAGATTAATAATTTAAGTTTAATCAGTCTTGATAAAGAAGCGGTTAGCTTCGAAACCTGTAGACATTATAATTAAGTTAAAAGAAAATATTTATAGTGATTTGAAAACAAATTAACATGTTAATTATATTATTTAAATTATGTGTATGATAAAATATAAAATAAAATAAAATTGCACTCAAGTTTCAAATGTTTTTTTAAAATTTATTTCATTTTACAACCGTAATGGAGGCCTTTTAGACTTGTTATATATATATAATACAGAGTGTATGTGTAGTGCTTCATGTGTGAGTGTGAGTAAACCCTTACACGAGTAACCATAAATTGGACACGCTAGATAATTTGATCGTATCTTCATTTACTAAGTGTGGCCAACCTACCTTTGAATGTGCCTAGCACATGAATACATTTTATTTAAGCGAAGGCAAAATGTAATTGGGTTATTGCTTATTTACTTAACTTGAGTGATGTTCATTATTGGGAGGTATACCCTTCATTAGTGACGTCACATTGTGTAAGATCTATTTAAATATTAATGCTAGTACAGGCTGGTGACAAGGTGTATACAAAATTTAAGTTTTGTACTTACATTTATTAGTGGAACTACATTTTATATAAAGGAGAATTCTCAAAATTTCATTTCAGATTACAGACGACCACACAAGAGGTTGGTAGTGCTTTTTTTTTAGAAAATACATAGAAAATATTTTTAACTCTTTATCATTCAAAAATATTTATTTATTTTAAAGAAAAACTTATTTTTACCATACAAAAATGGTGTTTAAAGATGAAATTCAAATATGGCAAATGCTACCTTATTTTAAGGAAAATTAAGTTGTCATTTAACGTATGCAGGGCCTTAATATTATAAGAACTATATAGTTTTTGCACATATATTTTATGTGACAAGTAACCGGTCGTTACCGACATCAGTCGGATAATGTCCGTTTCGATGAAACCCGGTCACTGGTCAAACGTTATATATACATGGAAAAAACTAAAGATGTTATTTTGTTATATGCACGAGTACAAACAAATATTGGAGTTATTAAAATGATCGATTTGACTATTTTTTTTGTATTAAACAGGGATGCAAAAAATATACTGCCTAATTAACAGACGCAGCTTCTCTGAAGGAGTAGACAGAGAGAATAGAATGCCACACTAATCTGTCTTTGCAAATCTCAGCCTCTTCAAAATACCAGCCGATTATTCCAACTCCTGACCAGACCACTATCATTTTTTTTGGTCTTCCTGTGCTTTTATTACGAACCATATAAGCATCATTATTTGTTTAATTATTATTTCTTTACTAATTCGATTCACATGCCCAAATTATCTCAACACACCTTTCTTAATTTTATCGACAACGCTTTTCTGAGTCTTTATTTATTTATTTATTGAACGGCTGAAGCCTTTAAAGTAATACATATAATACATATATACAGTATCTAATAAAAAAATACACTAATGAATACACTAATAGAGAAACAAAAACTCTCGTAACAAATAGTCTTATAACATTAAATCATAATTAAAAAAATAAAATAACAAGTAGTAAGCACTAGTAAATACACGTCTCCTTCAAACACTATCGGTGAGCAGTAAGAGAGAGTGAAACACAACGTTTAAATTTATCCATTATAACATGGAGAAGAAATGCTGAAAAAGTACAGATTTTAAGAAGGATAACAATATTTTAAATAAATCTATACTTTCAAAAGCATTGGCTAACATGTGAAGCCGCGGAATCGGAGAGAACATGGCATAGTTTACATTATGTACAAATACTGCGAATACAGATTTTTGCCTAGTACCTCTTTGGGGCACGTTAAGCTTTATTTGGTTTAGGAGATCAGGGCTGTCCAAAAAATTGTTAATAATTTTATATAACAGAACCAGATCAGTGATATCCCGTCTATCACTTAGATTTATCAATTTAAGCCGCTTCATTATGCAATTATAATCTAACTCAACAATGGGTATATTTAGTTTAAAATTAATATTTCTTGCATTCTTTCTTTATATCGACATTCGAACATCTATCATACATCGTTTTGTCGCACATTCGTTTTAAAAAAATCGAATTTCGACTGCATTCAGAATACTTTTACCCTTCTTTTCCCAACTCAGTTCACATCCATAAATAAAACTTGGAGCCAGTACTCCATTGTGCACTGCCATTTTGGTTTTAATATATGTAAATTATGTAAATTAAATATATTAAATCCATAAATTTCGACACACCCTGTACTAATTGTAAAGGTAAATATCTATCCAAACGATAATTGAATGCAAAGGCCTCAGTATATACCTACGAGATTAAATTCAGCCCATATTATAATAATATACGCCAAAGTTTGTATAACATATGAGGAGATCACATACCGAAGGACGAATGTGGAGGAACACTTACTAAAAACACTTCACAATATGTTGCGACATGTGAATTAATAAAGAGGAAATAACTAACATATTACATTCATGACATCTGAATACACAGGATGGCGCAAAATGAATCACCCTATCGGAAGATGTTATAATTTTTGCAAATGACGTTGTAAGTCAATCATATTTAACATTTGAAAACGAGATAGCTGCAGTAGACAAACACATTAATTAAATGGGCACAAATCGCTCACTCCTTTCAAGAACGGCATAAACCAAAAATCGTCAATTTTCAGTTGTACACGTTTTCGGAATGCCCAGAAAATGTGCTAAATCCCAGCAAAAAGGGCATATTTTTAACTTAATATTTACCCGCTATAGGGCAGAAAATGTTGTTTTTGCATTTTGAAGAAAATGTATCGTTTAATTATTTTTTTAAACATACAAAATATTTTTCAAACGGAGAAAAAACCTTCAGGTTTTACCTAAAAAGATCTGTTGCACAGTAAAAAGTTCAATAAGTGGCTTGATATTTATTTTTAATGCATTGTATTATATTTTTAAACTTTAAAAACGTTCTCCTGAAAAATGATGTTTTTTGATTTATGACGTTCTTGAAAGGAGTGAGCGTAATGTGTATCAACACTGGCGGCAACCACTTGACGGATATCATATTTTTTTACTTTAATAAAAAAAATGTAAAATTTCAAATGAAGATTTCTATTGCTCTAAATATCTTTCTATATTTAGTAAAAAAGTTATTAAAAAAAAATTTGAGGATTAACTTAATCTGTTTGTATACTGCAGCGTTTAGTTTAGCTCACTCCTTTCAACAAGGTCATATATCAAAAATTTACGATTTTTAGTTATGCATGTTTTCGGAATGCCCAAAAAATGTACTATATCCCAGCAAAAGCGGCATATTTTTAACTTAATATTTACCCGCTACAGGGCAGAAAGTGATGTTTTTGCATTTTAATGAAAAGGTATCGTTTTATTATTTTTTTAAATACACTAAATATTTTTCAAATGGAGACAAAACATTCTGGTTTTACCTAAAAAGATCTGTTGCACAGTAAAAAGTTCAATAAGTGGCTTGATATTTATTTTTAATACATTTATTGTATTTTTAAACTTTAAAAACGTTCTCCTGAAAAATCAAGTTTTTTGATATATGACGTTGTTAAAAGGAGTGAGCGATGTGTTCAATTTCACAATACTAGGAGGTAAACAATATTTTAGCAGCTGTCAGGAAGCACGCTATTTGCCATGAGCATTTTTTAAGGGTACTGTAGCTAAGCTGCTATTTCATTTTATAAAATACATTGAAAAAATTCAAATAAAATAAGAACTTAACACTTTGTATTATATTTTTTTAACTTTAAAAACGATCTTATCAATAATCAAGTTTTTTGATATATGACGCTGTTGTAAATATTATTGACGTACGACTCGATTTGCAAAAAATAAAACATTTTCTGATACAGTGATTAATTTTGTGCCACCCTGTGGATGAAAAGGAATATGGAAGTCCGGGCATGAACAGGGCTTACGACCTGTAATGGGCTGGTTAAGTGATGTCATTAATTGATTCGTCGCTTTGTGTTAAAATCTACCCTATTTCAAACTTAAGTTTTACTTAGTTAATACCGATATTTCTAAGTATTTCACTATAGATTTTAAGAAAGAGCGGTATTTACTAATTACAACTTATAAAAATGGTTAAGTGATCACTAAGATAAAATGTTTGTCCGCTTCCGTAGTGTAATGGTTAGCGTATCTAGCTACCGTGCTGGAGGTCTCGGGTACGATTCCAGGGGGAGGGGGGGTTGGAAATCAATATTAGTGATTTAATATTAGTGAATAACTATGATATTTATTTAATATTACCCTGGACTGGTCACTGAAGAGCATGAGTGATCACCTTGCCGTCATGAAGTAACGATCAAGATAGTACTGGGTCAATATGATGCAGTGCCCTATGCACCATTGGGTGCGTATAGGGGATAGAAAAAAAGAAGAAGTAAATAATATTTTTCTGCGTAAAGGATAATTACATAGTCTTTGTAAATTCTTTTTAAAATATCATAAAGTTTTTGAGTTGTTTTTTTTTAAATAATTGCTGAGAAACGAATTCATGAGCTTTCTTTCAGGATTTCAGTAATTTATTTCTGTAAGTTTCGAAATGAAAAACCAATCTTTGGATATCTGATCAAAGAACTTGTGACTCGAGTTGAAAGCTCCCACTGTCTTTCTTGTAAAATAAAAGGACGACGGTAGCCATTATTTCTTCGTGGATTTATAAATTGTGTCTCAACAAAATTTAATTGAGTTTCTGTCTTTTATTACCTTCCATTCCGATCCTTATCCTTTGACTCAGCCCTGTTCGAATTGAAAGAATCGCTACGTCAACAATATTTTCATATTATTTTTTTTTGAAATCTCAGCATGGATGATGAAGAATATGGAAGTCTGGGCATTTACGGGGCTTACGACCGTCACAGGCTGGTTTAAGTGATCACTTTTACACACGTGTAACATTCATCAATTCTACCCATGATTGATAACCACACAAATTCAAATTCTTGGAAGTTTTATACATATGATCCATCTTTGAAACATTGTGCAAGAATAACTAGAACTTTCACTAGTGACATCTATTGGTGAGACGAACAAGTTTTTTTTATTGATATTTTATTGATATATTGATTCATTTAACTTCTACCTATGTCGGACAACCACACTTCTCAAATTCTTGGAAATTCGATATATATGAATCAATTTTGAAACATTGTTCTTAAATCACTCAAACTTCACGAGAGACATCTATTGGTGAGATGAAAATAAGTTTTATTGAGCAGAAACTCTTTAATTAGTATGTGAGGTCCGAATCCTGAATAATAATTACATACATGAGAAACGCCAGAAAATATCCTTTTCATTTGATTATTTTAGCTTATAATTTGACCAAATAATTTATCAACAACATTTTGAGTGTATCCAAATACTTGTTCACAAATCTAGATTATCTCCAATTATGGAAGTAATTTATCATATTATTTTTTGACATGTCAACATAGATGAAGACGAAAATGGAAGTCTGGGAATTTACATTTATTAAACCCCGTAAAAGCCCAGACTTAAATATTTTTCTTCTTCTATGTTGAGATTTCAAAAAAATATACTATAATTAACTCCTTTAATTGGAGATAATCCAGATTTGTGAACAAGTATTTGGTCATACTCAAAATGTTGCTCGTTAGTTTCTTTTCCGATTCTTATCCTTTCACTCGCTCCTGTTCGAATTCAAAGAAACGCTGTGTCAACAATATTTTCAAATTGTGTCACTGAAAGACTGGGGGTGGCCGAGATGGAGCGATAATTTCAGGGGACAATCAACTTTTAATCGTTCAATTCAAATGGAAAATGTTTGACAACTGTATTTTTATCTGATAATTTATTATGTTTTGAGCGATCGAAAGCTTTCCAAAGTAAAAAAAAAACAGCACTTAGCAATTAAAAAACGATTAGATAGATTAAAAAAATGCCATTTATATTTGAATTTTGTATTTGAATTTAAAAAATGTCATTTACATTGTGATTTTCTATTTTATAATTTAAATTTAATTGTTTTTGCATTTTGAAAAAAAGACATTGTTTTATTATCATTTTAAATTTTTTAAATATTTTTCAAATGGAGAGAAAACCTTCAGGTTTTACCTAAAACCTGTTGCACAGTAAAAAGTTCAATAAGTGGCTTGATATTTATTTTTAATACTATTTTTTGATATGTCATTAAAGATGAAGAAGAATATGGAAGTCTGGGCATTTACATTTTATTAAAAAAAAAAGAAAATAACTCCTGTAATTGGAGATAATCTAGATTTTGTGAACAAGTATTTGGACACACTCAAAATGGTGTATTTTTAATACATTGAATTTTATTTTTAAACTTTTAAAATGATCTCCTTAACAATCAAGTTTTTTTTTATACATGACGTTGTTAAAAGGAGTGAGCGATATGTCAGTTAATTCCATTTCTTTCTCGAATGTTGACAGCATTCGGAAGTACATATTTTGAGTTAAAACATTTGTATTTTATTGAAGACGTGTCAAATTTACGTTAAAAGCACAAAATAATCACTCAAATAAAAACTTACAACTGTCAAAAGTTCAAGATTGTGAAGGTAGGCGTTATGAAGAAATAAACCAGGCCGCCTTTACGTCTGAGATATTTATTGACTTAAGAAATTGGGAAAGTAATTTGAACTCAATGATTTTTAGTACACTGTACATTTTTCGTTGTATTGTATTAACTAAACCCAGCCACGCGTTGCTGGGACTCAGTCTGGTCAAGTGGAAAAGAAAGAAAGTACATTTCTAGTATTTAAAATTTCACAATAATTGTGAGCCACTGAAAATATGGAAAATCTGTTAAACAGCAATATAATCGAAAAGATTAAAACGCTTAGAGATATCAGCTGTCAAGAAGTATGTTGTAAATCATGAGAAAAGTTTATTTTTAAGTGTAATGTTGTAACGTTAAACATATGGCGCGGTCATTGATAAAAAGCTGTTAAAAAATTGACAAATTAATTTTATGTATGAGTATGTAAATTACAAATTTTACATATACTAGTATGTTATGTGTGTTAAAATTATTAATGTGTGTTAATTGTATATTATAATTTTTATTTTAAAATGGTTGAGAGGTAGAATTTTGATTTATTTAGATTTTTCAGTTATGTTTGTCGCCATCTTCAATTTGAACTACAGACTGAAAATGTTAATATTTTTATATTGTAAAACCATTTTTGCTAGATAGAAAGATATTTTATAAACGAAGAGGAAAATAAACCTTTTCTGTGTACAATATCTGAACCTTGGTTCTCCAAATGTTGTCTTCAAAATGTGAAAATACAAAAAAAAAACAGTTTGTATTTTTACCTGTTAATGAGAACATTTGTAGTTCTCGAAACTAGCCGTATTTATAATAAAATAATTCAAAAGTGATTTTATACAAGTGTTTTTTTTATATTCAATAGTTTTTACTTTACAGATAAAAGGAAGCGTAAACTGTAATAGATGAGAATATTGATTCGATTCTTTGTTGGTCCGCCTACAAATATTTTATTAAAATTAAACATTTAAAAATACCGCTTTATCGAGTTTTATTTTTACATACGAATAGTTTCGAAAACGACAGTTGTTTTCATCTTCTGGTACAAATTTAAACTAACAAACAAAAATATATTTAGGTGTATATATAGGTTAATAAATATAGGTGGGGGGTTAAGGAACAAGATTTTTTGTAAAAGGAAACATTGATAATAATGATGACGTATTTTGAAACAGTATATTATTAATTATTGTTTTATCTGAATTTAATTTTACAAATAGTTATATTTTCACTACATTTATTTAAAATACCCTATTAAGGTTTTATTGAGTTAACTCATGTTTGATTTTCCGCACAGTATAGATAAATTTTATGACCAAACTGTTTTAATGTTTTGCCTAATCAAATATCCA
>NW_028281452.1:65000-95000 GCF_059751285.1 Brachycentrus maculatus
GGTGATATCTGAAGGAAAATTTAACAGTGAAAACTTGAAGATCTCGAGTTTCGGCATCACGTTCGACGAGGAGAGTAGTTTCATGCTTCTGAGGATCTATTCATATTGATGAGGTCTTAGAGCTACCCTCTAGCAGACTTTAGAGGGGAAACGATATGCTAACTGTAATACGTGGCATAATCAGTGAAGTTGCTATGCCATGTGACCCGCCTGAGACATCTATTGGTGAGATGAAATAACTCGGAGATAATCCAGATTTGTGAACAAGTATTTGGACACACTCAAAATTTTGTAAACAATGTTTGCGCTTACGTAATTTCAATCGTAAACTAACTAACTAACTAACCATCACGCCGCTTCCTTGCATGAAAAGGGGTTAAAACAAAGTTGTTTTATTTTATAAAGTAGAGAAATAGTTACAACATTTTGAGTGTGTCCAAATACTTGTTCACAAAATCTGGATTATCTCCAATTACAGGAGATAATCCAGATTTTGTGAACAAGTATTTGGACACACTCAAAATGTTGTAAATAAATTATCTGGTCAAATTATAAGCTTAATAATAAAAATGAAAATGGTATTTTCTGGCGTTTCTCATGTGTGTGATTATAATCCAGGATTCGGATCTCACATACTAATATAAGAGTTTCTGCTTAATAAAAAGCTTCTTTACATCTCACCAATAGATGTCTCTAGTGAAGTTCTAGTGATTCATGAACAAGGTTTCTAAATTGGTTCATATATATAGAACATCCAAGAATTTGAGTGTGGTTGTCAATAATGGGTACAATTGGTGAATGTTACGCGTGTGTAAAGTGATCACTTAAACCAGCCTATGACGGTCGTAAGCCCCGTAAATGCCCAGACTTCCATATTCTTCTTCATCTTTGATGAGATGTCAAAAAATAGAGAGATAGTAATTAATCATCGGGAATATTATATGTTTATATGATTTATGTAAGTAATATGTTTTGAAATAAATAATTATAATGTAAATAGATACTATAACTTCTGAAATTTAAATAGTGTGGTTGTCAATCATGGGTAGAATGATGAATATTACACAGTTTGTCGTTTACTTATAACCGTCAATGACAAGGTTCTTGTCGAAACCGGTTGGAAAAAGTGTACCAATGAAATGTGGTTAAAAACAAAGTTGTTTTATTTCATAAAGTTAAGTTTATCCTACTGTGCGCAAATTGCAAGCGTTACCCGGTTTGTATAATGTGTATAAAATGAAAATCTGAAATTTAAATGAAAATCTATTTGTATATATTCGTATGTAGGATTTGTATTTACTTTATCGTATCGCTTTCAGTGCAGGCACTAAACATAACATCAAAGCGTTATCGCCTCTCTGCTGATATGTCCAATATATAACGCCGTGACAGATAAAACTCTCATAAAGTTATCTTGTTGGGTGGATACACGCTCGTAGATTGCGGGAGTAGGCAGCGGTGTGGAGTGAGCCAGATAATAGGGCGGGAAATATCATTTGCGACACGAGTGTATCACCTGCTAGAACAAGGTCCCCCAATAAATAAGTTATTTAATAATATTATTTTTTGACATCTCATCAAAGATGAGGAAGAATATGGAAGTCTGGGCATTTACGACAAGTGAAGTTATGTCTCTAGTGAAGTTCTAGTGATTCAAGAACAAGGTTTCTAAATTGGTTCATATATATAGAACTTCCAAGAATTCGAGTAGTGTGGTTGTCAATAATGGGTAGAATTGGTGAATGTTACACGTGTGTAAAGTGATCACTTAAACCAGCTTATGACGGTCGTCAGCCCCGTAAATGCCCAGACTTCCATATTCTTCTTCATCTTTGATGAGATGTCAAAAAATAATATGAAAATAACTCCTGTAATTGGAGATAATCCAGATTTTGTGAACAAGTATTTGAACACACTCAAAATGTTATTTAATATTTATTTTTTAATGATTTTTAATGATATCAAAAATATTTTTAAATATCATTAAAAAATGAAACACTTGTGTAAGACCACTTGTAAGCTTTTTAATGTAAATATGACTTGTTTCGAGAACTACGGTTGTTTTCTTAAAGAATTGTGTCGGGTGGTGGTCCCGTGGTTAGTGTCGCGAGTTCTTAAGTCAGAGTTTATCGGTTCAAACCTACTCTACCACGATTTGATACCTATTTCTAATAATGAGCCGCTTAGGTTCATAAAAATAGTATGAAATTGAAATATTTGTTTAAACAATAAAAACACAAATATTACTATTTTCTTTGAAAAAAATAGTAACTTAAAAAACAGTTTCCATTTTCATAATGAATCTATGAAAGCTGATCAATCCCTTTTTATCCGGGGCTAAATTTGGGAATTTCACAAAACAGTTACAAGTCATTGTTCTATAAAATTCCCAATTAAAATGAAATGAATGTTCGTATGGTGAAATAAGAAAATGATGCAAGCCTGAGATATGCATTATCGATGAAATACATCATAGAAACGTGTATCGTACATCGTTTTATTGCACATTCGTCTGAATGATCCTCTTCCGGCTGCATTCAGTCTACTTTCATCCTTCTAACTAGTTTTTATTCCTACAAACGGTACATTTGTTTCCTCATTAGCGTTGGTACCGCACATGCATAATAGAGCAGGAAATGTTTAGAGCCTGTGGTTAGAGCGCAGGTGAGGGTGAGGGATGGAGACGTTTTCTTTCAGCGCGCGGCGCGGTACGTTTTACCGCCCAATAGTATATTTACCGCTCTTTCGTTTACTGCTCGTAACCCATTTCCGGCGCCGTAAACTTCCAGATTCCACCCGCGTCTCACCGATATCTCAATCTCTATCTAAGCTACTAAATATTAAATATTTTATTGCTAAAATAAATAGGCCACTTAAATAAACCATTTTTTTCATTGATTTATTTAATATAGTCGCCATACCATTTTCTTATATCGCTCACTCCTTTGAACAACGTCAAATATAAAAAAAACGTCAATTTTCAGTTGTGCATGTTTTCAGAATGCCCAGAAAATGTGCTATATCCCAGCAAAAGCTGCATATTTTTATCTTAATATTTACCCACAACAGGGCAGAAGGCGTTGTTTTTGCATTTTGAAGAAAAGGTATTGTTTAATTATTTTTTTAAATATACTTAATACTTTTCAAATGGAGAAAAAACATTCAGGTTTTACATAAAAAAATCTGTTGCACAGTAAAAAGTTCAAAAAGTGGCTTGATATTTATTTTTAATACATTTCATTATATTTTTTAACTTTAAAAACGATCTCCTAAAAACTCAAGTTTTTTGATATATGACGTTGTTAAAAGGAGTGATTGATATTGTTTATTGATTTGGCATTGACTTTGTGGAATGACATGTTGATTATTTTTTAAAATTAAACACTTGAATATACCATTTAATGAGTTTTATTTTTATAAACGACTAGTTTCGAAAACATATATATGTTCATCTTCTGGTAAAAATTAAAACTCGATTAAATGAATTTTTAAAAAATAACCATTTTCTTAAATACAATTTAATACAATTTCTTATACGTGTTATTTGTAGTGTCGGGCTGTGGTCCCGTGGTTAGTGTCGCGGACTCTTAAATCAGAGTTTCTCGGTTTTGCACCCACTCTACAACAATTTGATACCTATTTCTAATAATGATTCACTTGGGCTTACAGAAATAGTATGAAATTGAAATATTTGTGTAAATAATAAAAAAAAAAATCATTAAAAAAAAAATAAAAAAATATTTAGTTGTAATAATTTAAATTATTTATTGATTCGGCATTAACTTTGTGAAATGGCATGATTATTTTATTAAAATTAATCACTTGAATAATCCACTTAATCGAGTTTTATTTTATTTACGACTAGTTTCGAAAACGACAATTGTTTTCATCTTCTGGTACAAATTAAAACATAATAATAATTATAAGTTTTAATTTGTACCAGAAGATGAAAACAATTGTCGTTTTCGAAACTAGTCGTAAATAAAATAAAACTCGATTAAGTGGATTATTCAAGTGTTTAATTTTAATGTAATAATTTAAGTCACTTTTGCTTGGCAAGAAAATAAACATCAATGCGGTTATTTATTTTTACCAAGTCAATATATTATACTTCCAAGTTTAAAATCCTTTGGTATTTTGTGCAGGGCAATATTAAGCTAGTACGATATCAAATAGTAAATGATCACGTTTTTGTAAAAAAATGCACTTGGACACTTTTTCCTGTATAACTACGATATCTTTTTAACAAAAAAGTTGCTCGGAGAATTTTGCATTTTTTGTAAAATCGACTTATGTGGATCTGGTAAATTTCGAAAGTAGGTGACACATACATTTGATTGATTAATCCATTATTTTAAGTCCCTCTATAATTTTAAAATACTAAATATCAAATTACTTAAAGATTTATCCGTTCTTTGGAAATGCTGAAGCTTTTATCGATAAGGCAAAAATAATTGGGGTTGTAACAGCTTATTTGAACTTAATTAACATAATTGAGAGATATTGTTGAAAAGCTCTGTAGAATAAAATTATCAAGAATTGAAGTATTGATTAAAGAGTACAGTCAAATGAAATGATTATATTTTTAAATTACTTACCTTAAATTAATGAAATTATTCTATCAACTTATATTTAAAAAAAATTATCATCACATAATTAATAATAATAAATAATAAAACCCTTATCCGCACCCCAATGGTGCATAGGGCACTGCGTCATATAAACGCAGTGTTATCTTGATTGTTTACACATGAAGGAAAGGTGATCAGCCCTCCGCTTCAGGTACCAGTCCAGGGTAATATTGAATAAATATTACAGTGGAAAAAATCACTTATATTTATTTGTACATAAATAAAATAAATATGAAAATAAATAAATCAGACGTAAAATAAATATGAACGGACAGTGAGTGCGTAGTTCTCGAATGACGAGTGAAAGTTTGATATAGCAATATCTTCAGCGGACTGTACTCTGTAAAGGACAGCTAGTATTTCCTGAAAACTCTTCCTAATGAGTTTTATTAACAAGGACGACATTGAGAGCTTTGCTGAAAGGTTTCTGATGATTTTCTGAAATAATTCGTCCACTCATTTTTATCAACTCCGTCGAATTCAACGTCCGTTTCGAGTTCGGGGAAGGATAATTTTAATTTAAAAATGACATGATAATTGAAAGTTCATTATTGAGCTATTCCTCGAAAAGTTGTTCCTAGGGTTTAATATGAATAATTAATTTTATATGTCCTGCAAAAATTCACGGTAACTTACGACGTATTTTTTCATATCAATATATTAACATAGACGATGAAGAATATGTATTTATATAGGTAAATCAAATGTTATAATCCAACACTGATTTTTTGAGTGTACTAAATTGTAAATTATTTTTCGACGTATTTTTTCATGTCAATATTTTAACATAGACGATGAAGAATATGTATTTAGAAAGGTAAATCAAATGTTATAATCCAACACTGATTTTTTGAGTGTACTAAATTGTAAATTATTTTTCGACGTATTTTTTCATGTCAATATTTTAACATAGACGGTGAAGAATATGTATTTAGAAAGGTAAATCAAATGTTATAATCCAACACTGATTTTTTGAGTGTACTAAATTGTAAATTATTTTTCGACGTATTTTTTCATATCGATATTTTAAAACATTTTGAGTGTGTCCAAATACTTGTTCACAAAATCTGGATTATCTCCAATTACAGGAGTTATTTTCATATTATTTTTTGACATCTCATCAAAGATGAAGAAGAATATGGAAGTCTGGGCATTTACGGGGCTTACGACCGTCATAGGCTGGTTTAAGTGATCACTTTACACACGTGTAACATTCACCAATTCTACCCATTATTGACAACCACACTACTCAAATTCTTGGAAGTTCTATATATATGAACCAATTTAGAAACTTTGTTCTTGAATCACTAGAACTTCACTAGAGACATCTATTGGTGAGATGTAAAGAAGCTTTTTTATTAAGCGGGTCGTAAGCCCCGTAAATGCCCAGACTTCCATATTCTTCTTCATCTTTGATGAGATGTCAAAAAATAATATCGATATTTTAACATAGACGATGAAGAATATGTATTTAGAAAAGTAAATCAAATGTTATAATCCAACACTGATTTTTTGAGTGTACTAAATTGTAAATTATTTTTCGACGTATTTTTTCATATCGATATTTTAACATAGACGATGAAGAATATATATTTATAAAGGTAAATCAAATGTTATAATCCAACACTGATTTTTTGAGTCAACTAAATTATAAATTATTTTTTGACATCTCATCGAGGATGAAGAAGTAATATGGAAGTCCGAGCATTTACAGGGCTGACGACCGTCATAGGCTGGTTTAAGTTTACCACTTTACACACGTGTAACATTCACCAATTCTACCCATTTTCGACAACCACACTACTCAAATTCTTGAAATGCTTGGTGAATGTTACACGTATGTAAAGTGATCACTTAAACCAGCCTATGACGGTCGTAAGCCCCGTCAATGCCCAGACTCCATATTCTTCTTTATCTTTGTTGAGCTGTCAAAAATTATATGAAAAATAACTCTTGTAATTCGAGATAATCCAAATTTGTGAACAGTATTTGGACACACTCAAAATGCTGTAAACATTTATATGTATTTTTATGTAAAAAATAATTGTTTTGATATTTAAAAAAAATTAAGTTATTTTGTCCGCCTCCGTAGTGTAATGGTCAGCACGCTCGGCTACCGTTCTAGAGGTCCCGGGTTCGATTCCCAAGGTGGATAAAATAAATACAAGTGATTTTTTCAATGTAATATTTATTCAATACTACCCTGGACTGGTGCCTGAAGCGGAGGGCTGATCACCTTTCCTTCATATGTAAATGATCAAGATAACACTGCGTTTATATGACGCAGTGCCCTATGCACCATTGGGGTGCGGATAAGGGTTTTATTATTATTATTTATAAAAAAAAAACTACGTTCAGTTGCCAAAAATTTAAATAATGAAGTTTACATTTGAGCTACAATTGTCTGGTTATAATAATTTATCGGCTTCAAATCAAATAATGGTTATGTATTGATATTTGATACGATTGGATTTTGGTAAATTAATTCAGATCAAAGGATTGTTGGATTGTCTGGCTTTATAAACCTGAATTCGCAATATTTACTGTCGATATTGATATAACGGTTACCTGGAATACGTATTTCGATATTATATTATTTTGAACATAATATGATATCAAAATACGTATTCGATATCATATTATTTTGAACATAATATGATATCAAAATACGTTTTTCGATATCATTATTTTGAACACAATATGATATCAAAATACGTATTCGATATCATATTATTTTGAACATAATATGATATCAAAATACGTATTCGATATCATATTATTTTGATCATAATATGATATCAAAATACGTTTTTCGATATCATTATTTTGAACACAATATGATATCAAAATACGTATTCGATATCATATTATTTTGAACATAATATGATATCAAAATACGTATTCGATATCATATTATTTTGAACATAATATGATATCAAAATACGTATTCGATATCATATTATTTTGAACATAATATGATATCAAAATACGTATTCGATATCATATTATTTTAAACATAATATGATATCAAAATACGTTTTTCGATATCATTATTTTGAACACAATATGATATCAAAATACGTATTCGATATCATATTATTTTGAACATAATATGATATCAAAATACGTATTCGATATCATATTATTTTGAACATAATATGATATCAAAATACGTTTTTCGATATCATTATTTTGAACACAATATGATATCAAAATACGTATTCGATATCATATTATTTTGAACATAATATGATATCAAAATACGTATTCGATATCATATTATTTTGAACATAATATGATATCAAAATACGTTTTTCGATATCATTATTTTGAACACAATATGATATCAAAATACGTATTCGATATCATATTATTTTGAACATAATATGATATCAAAATACGTATTCGATATCATATTATGGTAAATAATCTTGGTAACACTCATAGTGAAGCTGCAGACATTTTTTCCAACTCCCTATCTTCCTATAAACAAGCAAATGAATCACAATGGGAATATTAAAAAAAAACCACAGCTAAATTTATTAAGTCATTTATAATGGGTATTAATTTATTTTAATGACCTGATGATGGAATCGTTATTTCGAAACCGGTAGTCACGAATTAGTATTTATTAAAATTGTATTACATAAAGTAAACGATGAATGATAAGGAGAGTGTTATTCCATTTAATAAATATTTAAAGTAAGATCGAAAAGAAATATTTTAAAAGATTTCACTACAAATTTGATTTACAAATTGTCCGCCTCCGTAGTGTAATGGTAAGCACGCTCGGCTACCGTTCTGGAGGTCCTGGGTTCGATTCCCAAGGGGGGTAAAATAAATATAAGTGATTTTTTCACTGTAATATTTATTCAATATTACCATGGACTGGTACCTGAAGCGGAGGGCTGATCACCTTTCCTTCATGTGTAAATGATCAAGATAACACTGTGTTAATATGACACAGTGCCCTATGCACCATTGGGGTGCGGATAAGGGCTTTATTTATATGTACTTTTTGTATTTCAAATGAAGCGAAAAAAGTAGATGTCCGCTATTTAAAAAAAAAATTAAAAATAACTCTAAAGTGGAAAAACCTAGATTTAGGATTAAGAGTTTTAACTAACTCAAATTGATTTAAATAAAATTACTGGAAATATAAGCCTCACGAAAATAATCCTGTTTTCAGGCGTCTCTTACTCAAAAAAAGATAAAAAGTGTTATATTACCACACCACAAAGTTAACAAAGCTTTAAATATACAAAAAAAATATAATCCTCAGAAAGCTGTTTATCATCAGATTTTTAATGTAAATAGTCAACAATATTTCAGCGATTTAATAATCAAAATATTAAAACGAAAAAAAATAATTAAAAGCGAAGGAAAAGGAAATAATATAAATTTATATCCACTAACAGTACGTTAAAGCTGTTGAAATCTGGTAGGGTAGAAATTTTCCGGCCTGGCAGAGATTTTATTACAAAAAATACGTATTAAAATGTGTATCCTGTAAAGGATTTTTCCATTTCAGCAACTTTTTCTTTGAACTTGTACAGGAGTTAGATTCTAACGTTATAATGTAAATACAAAATTACATATTTTAGCGAAATTCCTAAGAAATATATGATGTAATATCTATTAATTTCAAAATATATATTTGTATACATATGTTTATATATATATATATATATATATATATATATATATATATATATATATATATATATATATATATATATATATATATATATATATATATATATATATATACATATATATATATATATATATATATATATATTTATATATATATATATATATATATATATATATATATATATATATATATATATATATATATATATATATATATTTAAATATATATATATATATATATATATATATATATATATATATATATATATATATATATATATATATATATATATATATATATATATATATATATATATATATATATTTATATATATATCCCAGCAAAAGCAGCATATTTTTAACTTAATATTTACCCGCTACATGGGAGAAAGTGTTGTTTTTGCATTTTGAAGAAAAGGTATTGTTTAATAATTTTTTTTACTATACTTTTTATTTTTCAAATGAAGAAAATACATTCGGGTTTACCTAAAAAGATCTGTTACACAGTACAAAGTTCAATAAGTGGCTTGATATTTATTTTCAATAAATTTTATTATATTTTTAAACTTTCAAAACGATCTCCTGAAATCAAGTTTTTTGATTTATGACGTTGTTGGAAGGAGTGAAAAAAATATCAGCACTTAACGGTTGATTTCATTTCCACATTGGCAAGTACCATACGTATTTTGGGGATGAACGTGATATCATTGTTTTTTTCTTCATCTTGACCCAAAATGTAGATTCACAACAGGATGTAAATACAAACAACCCTCTCTCTGGGATTTTTTCTGTAGACCCCTGAAAGGTCAGCAACCGTGTTTATAGGAAAATAAAGTATAAATTACTGGATAAAATACAAATAATGTTTATTAGTATTGGAGCGGTTCCAAAAATGTTTTGGTGAAAAGTCAGCAAAAGTAGTCACAAACTAACTGTTTTCACAATCTAATATCCATAGTAATATAATTTATGATAATATAACGTTTTTTTTAAATTTGAATTTCACTTGGTAAATACCGCTACTTCTTAAAATCTACTGTGAAACAAATTTTTGGAACGAATTATGCTCGTTATGCTCGTTATGCTCGTCGGTTCTACCGTATTGCCAAAAAACATAAAAATGTGACAATTGTTTCGCCTTGCAATGGCATTTTCATACTAATGTCTATAATACCTTTATTTTCAACATTTTGAGTGTGTCCAAATACTTGTTCACAAAATCTGGATTTTAACCTTTATTTTCTATTATTATATTGAAACCTTTATATTGAAACCTTTATTTTCTATTATTATATTGTATTTTTGTATTTTTTGTGATTTTACATGATTTGAAATTATTACGATTTATTTTTCTTTGTCTTGTCACAATAGGTTTGTGCGAGTGTATTTGAAATGGGTGAAAATATTTGTCGACGAACCGTTAGCCTGGAAAATCGGTTCTTGAAGAATCCACCGCATGGCACCAAATCACATCATATTTCAGGCCTGTCACATGATATCACAAAACACATATTTGGAGCTATTCTCTGTCACCTTTGGTTATAAAAAATTTAAAATTATACGTGAAATAGATTAAGAAGATAATACTTGAGGTAATGTTTGTACGTTGTTATTTAAAAAAATCACTTGAATCCACTTCATGAGTTTTATTTTGTGTTTCAAAATACGTCACCATTATTATCTATGTTTCCTTTTACAAAAAAATCTCACTCCTTAACCCCCCTCCCTTCTCTATATTTATTAACCTATATATACCCCTAAACATATTTTTTGTTTGTAAGTTTTAATTTTTACCAGAAGATGAAAACATCTGTAAGTTTTCGAAACTAGCCGTATATATGTAAATAAAGAAAACTCATTAAGTGGTACATTAAAGTGTTTAATTTTTTTAAAATAAACAACATGTCATTCCACAAACTTAATGCCGAATCCAAAAATACTATATTTGTGCAGAGTAGAAAATTTAGAAGGTTTGGTTGTTCGTTTAGGGCAGCGTTCGGGGAACCGGGGTAAATTACCCCAAATGGGGGTACAAATGAATTTTTTGGGGAAGTAAGGAAATTTTTCCTTACTCCGAAATTAAAACAATTCAGAATTCGATTAAACGCTGAAGACTCTTGAAATTGCTCTTACATCAAAAAGTCCCAATTTTTAAGTAATTGTATCAAACATGAAGCAAAATCATTTCTCCAAAAACTGAGATAAATATATATATATATATATATATATATATATATATATATATATATATATATATATATATATATATATATATATATATATATATATATATATATGTATATATATATATTTATATATATATATATATATATATATATATATATATATATATATATATATATATATATATATATATATATATATATATATATATATATATATATATATATATATATATATATATATATATATGTAATAAAATACCTAGGTACCTACCTATACATTTTATTAAGTACTTACAAAAAGTACCTACATAAAACAGTTCTACCACCAGATGCCGCATGCGTCGCTCAGAATAAAACAAAAGACTTCCGATAATATTATTGACTGTCAGAATCAGATAGATAGATAGATAGATAGATAGATATAAAAATTATTATAAAGATTAATTAAGAATAAACTTTTATTGTCGTTTCTTTAATTACAAAGCAACACATTGTTTATTTTATTATTATACACCCACTTTACATATTATTTACACTTAATTTTCAAAAGGAAAATATTACCACGTTATAAAACGACAATTTTGTTAATTGGAAATAGATTATGAAACATTAGATGTATTAAAACAATTACTACAATATGTTCGGAGTGAGAGAGAAAAATTAGAAGATGATCAAAGAAAACATTAGAAGATAAACAAAGAAGACGTGGAAATCTAAGAACTAGTGATAAAATTAAAGATAAAAGTCCATGTAAGATTTGTGAAAATTTAAATAAGGGAACTCGATATCACTCTGAAGCAACGTGCTGGTTTAAAACAAAGGAGGATGATAAGATTAATAATAAAAATGAAGATTTACAAATTACACAGAAACAGTGCTTGAAGAATGAAAATAAAAATAATGTGGAAAAAATTTCTACAAAATATAAAATAAAATATACTCCAGAAAAGAAGAATTTCGAAGCAGATTGTATGAGCAGGAATCCAGTAATAGAATCGAAGGAAAATGCAAATGAACAATTAAAAGTTGTAAATTTGGTTAAATTAGAAGATATTTTAAAAGATCAGAATAAAAATGAAGACATACAAATAACACAGAAACAGTGCTTGAAAAATGAAAATAAAAATAAAGTAGAAAAAACTTCTACGAAAGATAAAATAAAATATACTCCAGGAAAGAAGAATTTAGAAGTAGATTGTCTAAGCAGGAATCCAGTATTAAAATCGAATGAAAATGCAGATGAACAATTAAAAGTTGTAAATTTGGTTAAATTAGAAGATATTTTAAAAGATCAGAATAAAAATGAAGACATACAAATAACACAGAAACAGTGCTTGAAAAATGAAAATAAAAATAAAGTAGAAAAAACTTCTACGAAAGATGAAATAAAATATACTCCAGGAAAGAAAAATTTAGAAGTAGATTGTCTAAGCCGGAACCCAGTTTTAGAATCGAATAAAAATGCAGATGAACAATTAAAAGTTGTACATTTGGTTATATTAGAAGATACTTTAAGAGATCTGAATAAAAATGAAGGAATTCAAAAGAAAAAAACAAATGGATTGAGAAAAACTGTGTCTACTTTAAAAGGGTCAAGAAGAAAAAAAAAATACAAAAAAAGAAAGAAAAAAAAGAACGGAAAAAAAGAAAAAAAAAAGAAAGAAAGAAAAAAAAAACAAGAAAGAAAAAAAGAAAGAAAAAAAAGAAGGAAAAAAGATAGGAGGAAAAAATAAAAAAAATAAACTTTATCATATCACTAAACTTATACCAGTCCCTTCACTACAAGAAGATGATCCGGAGGACGAGTGAAAATTTTACTATGAATTTTCATCCCCAAGGGGGGAGATGTAATAAAATACCTAGGTACCTACCTATACATTTTATTAAGTACTTACAAAAAGTACCTACATAAAACAGTTCTACCACCAGATGCCGCATGCGTCGCTCAGAATAAAACAAAAGACTTCCGATAATATTATTGACTGTCAGAATCAGATAGATAGATAGATAGATAGATAGATATAAAAATTATTATAAAGATTAATTAAGAATAAACTTTTATTGTCGTTTCTTTAATTACAAAGCAACACATTGTTTATTTTATTATTATACACCCACTTTACATATTATTTACACTTAATTTTCAAAAGGAAAATATTACCACGTTATATATATATATATATATATATATATATATATATATATATATATATATATATATATATATATATATATATATATATATATATATATATATATATATATATATATATATATATATATATATATTCTTCTTAATTTTGTTGGGATATCGATATAAAACCATATTTTTTTTAAAGGATTTATTACTGTATGGATTGTAAGTTATTAATACTTTTACATAACTGCGTGTAGGAGAATCTGTCTAATAGACAGGTAGGTTTTCCAATAAAGCGTGGGCGTCTCAGCCGTTTGCAGAGAATCAACCCGAATATAAAGCCTTATCTACCCTTAGCTTTTATCAGATGAAATAGAAATTCTGGAATAATATGAATAAATTGTTGCGTCATCAGGTTAGGAATTAACCCGCCATATCGGCGCCGGCGTCCTCGTTGCGCTAAAACCACCCACCACCCTGTAAAAGGGATACATTGTCTGCGTAGCAATTATTTCTATAAGGTGGATAAGTGTGGATTTTTCGACGAGGGTTGTTTTTACTGGCGTTTGATTTTATTGGTTCTGGATGTTTTTTTACTATGCAAAGGGGTAAGTATTGGTATCTGCATTACGATTATTTCCTCGGAGTGGTGGAATGGTACGAAAACAGAGGAAAATATAAAAGAAGGTATTGCTTAAGGTTAAAAGATATTTCTTAAGGATTTTTAGCATAAATAAACGATTACGAAAACATAGATGTATGGATATTAAGACTCGTTGTTTTTTTTCCTTTTATCTTAATTATAAAGGTCTTTTACTAGATTGGTGAAATCAATTTGAAATTGATTTCACCAATCTGGTAGTCTTGAATTTTGTACCTTATGTAGCATAGTTAAATTTCATTTAAAATTTTTACTTCTATTTTTTTTAATTTCTTTTATTTGTTATTTCTCTCTTATTTACAACCGAATTTCTATTCCTTATATATGTATTTAATCTGCAACCTTGTTTGTTACTGTAAGTTTGTTGATGAAAAACTAATTGATGGAAAACATTCAAACAATTATTATTGTATTGTATTTCATTTCTAGCAATATTTTTTTCATTGTTTGTTGACATTTCTTGGTGGAACTGCATTTTTATATGATAAAATAACAATAATAACCAGTCTGATGATGTCGGTTACGACGAAACCCGGTTGCTGGTCACATGAAATTCATGTGGAAAAAATTACATAGTTAATTTATTATTAGATTAAAACCAATATTTTTAGCTTTTCCACTTTTTTTATTTGACCAGCGACCGGGTTTCGTCGTTACCGACATCATCAGACTGGGACATCACCAGTCATCACCAGTCTGACATCACCAGTCTGATGATGTCGGTAACGACGAAACCCGGTCGCTGGTCAAATAAAAAAAGTGGAAAAGCTAAAAATATTGGTTTTAATCTAATAATAAATTAAAAATGCAATTCCATCACGAAGTGTCAGTGGATAATATAAATCTATTAAAAAATAATTACATAGTTGTTATTTCACTAAACAACACTTTGAGTGCGTATAAATACTTGTTCACAATTTTTTATGAACAAATGTGAGAATACTGCTATGGCAGTGACGTGCAGTATTGTTTGCATGCTGTTGTAGTGATTGTCCTGAGGTTAGACGAGTAGGGTAGACTGGGTACGGTTGAAACAAAGGACGGTTGAAACAGAGCAAATATCTTGCAAACCGTATGCGGTAGGGTGACAGGTCCAAGGGACGAACAAAGTGGACAACAAGTTCAAACACAAATATCAGTGTTGCATCGCTCGCCGCACTGTGCAGTTGCTTGTAGGAGGTCCTATTGTATTTTGATAACCAAAAGTAAGTATTTTTGTTCTGAGAATTTTCCTTTTATTACGGTTTCTATTGAAACGATATTATTGAGTATGATTTCATGTTTGAAATGAAGCTTGTAGAACACGATATAGTGATTAGTTTTAATGTGCCATTATTGTTAACATTACTATTTTCTGTTTTCTACCTAAAGGAGGGGTTGAGGACGGTTGAAACATTTTTTGTGGGTACGGTTGAAACAACATATTTTTTCAGTTTTCCTGTTTTCTAGATGCCGAGAGTACGCGCAAGAAAGACTTCGAGAGGGGAGGTCGACTTGTCGAGGTATACGTACGCATATGAGGAGGTTAAAGCAGGAGATTCACTGCGAAAAGCGTCGGAAAAGCATGGATTAAACCACTGTTCGCTCATTAGATATATACGAAAGCGAGATGCATTTGGTGAGGAAGAAAATGGGATATGAACCCCACAACGAAGTTTTTAATAAAGAGCAGGAGCAGGAGCTTGCAAAATACTTGCTACTAAAAAAAACAGAGAAAGAAGAGATAAGAAAGGAGCATGAAATAAGGTTGAAACGGATGAAAACTAAGTAAGTGAAGAAAAGATTGGATGGAGGAAAAAGTAGAAGGATCGTTGAAGGAAAAAATAATCATAATACGCAACAGGAATCATCATCAAAAGAGGACGAGTGCTATTGTCTTGTTTGTCTGTCACTGTATTCAGAGAGTAGATCCGGTGAAAAGTGGATACAGTGCACCACTTGTAAACTGTGGGCTCAAGAAGACTGCACAAAAGGTGGTCTTAGCTATGTTTGCCACAATTGCGACTCGGAATGATCCCAAAGCTAGATTTCCGCTTGATTTATGACTAATCACAATGACAGAAGTGTTTCCTTTTAGTTTATTCACAGATTATTTTTGTTCGATTTGTTTTTTTTTTTAAATGCCATCGTTTTTAGTTGTTTTTGTTCATTACATATCTGTAGACTGATTAATATTGTCATGCGGTGCCATAATTATTTATAACACAAAAATAAATAATGAATAAAACGTCTTACAATATAAATATTGATTTATTTGCGTGTGTTTCAACTGACCCCAATCACTGTTTCAACTGCCCCTGGTATGGGGACGGTTGAAACAAATCGGATATATTTTTTAAATTTGATCTGCCACTAAAAATAACACACCGGGTACTGAAATTATACTTCCCATTAGTAGACAGAAACACGCTCTTGTATTTAATGCATCTTCATCATCGCTTGACTTGTAAAGAGCAATACTATGGACAATATAAGCAAAATTGTTTCAACCGTACCCAGTCTACCCTACGTCTCGAAATCGGTAGAGTAAAATCTTTGGTTAAAAAAAATAAGTTTTTCTTCGAAATAAATATGTGGCTTTGAAAATGATTGAAGGCTATAGAGTTAAAAAATTATATAATGATTTAAGTATTTGTATATTTGAGAGTACAATCCTAAGAATTTGTCGTTAATTTAATGTTGGTGCCAATTGAAATTCTGGTTCAGACCCGTTTGAAAATATATCAACATGATCATACTCTTACATACTTCTACGAATACACAAATGCATTTACTCTATACATATTATCATTAGAGGTACAACATTTTGAGTGTGTCCGAATACTTGTTCATAAATCTGGATACTAATAAAAGAGTTTCTGCTCAATAAAAAGCTTCGTTTCATCTCACCAATAGATGTCTCTAGTGAAGTTCTAGTGATTTAAAAACAATGTTTCAAAATTGGTTCAAATATTCATATATATATATATATATATATATATATATATATATATATATATATATATATATATATATATATATATATATAAATATATATATTTATATATATATATATATATATATATATATATATATATATATATATATATATATATATATATATATATATATATATATATATATATATATATATATATATATATATTATATATATATATATATATATATATATATATATATATATATATATATATATATATATATATATATATATATATATATATATATATATATATATATATATATATATATATATATAGAAATATAAAAAATTTGAGTAGTGAGGTTGTGAATAGTGGGTAGAATTGGTGAATGTGTAAAGTTATCACTTAAACCAGCCTATGGCGGTCGTCAGCCCCGTAAATGCCCAGATTTCCATATTATTCTTCATCTTTGATGAGATGTCAAAAATCAATATCATCAGTGGTAGAATATTTCTCTAACTAAATCCTGCCGGAAATGAAATCGTATTTGAGTATTAATAAATTATTCAACTTATACAAATTCAGCCTACATTTTAGGGACGAAAACAAGCCCTAAATCTTTGTTATGAAGCCAATACTAGTAAACAATTCATGGGTTTGAAAATAATAAATAAATCGAAGTGTGTTCGAATACACAATTTTCACTCCAGTTAGGGGATGAAACCAAATCTATTATTACAGGGGTGGTTTGGCCAGGGGGCTATAAATTGAATAAAGCGGTAATCGGATCGGCTTAAGGCTCCAGAGATTTCGGTACCTTCGGCCTCTCTGGATCCTTGTACCCGATCTAGGCAGCTATTCTCGAAGGATTTTTTTTAGACGGGAGTAGCGTTTATTATTTACCTTGCTTATTATGTACAAGGTTTACAGATTATGAATTAGATTTTTGTATCAATTTTTATTTTTTATTATTTTTTTATTAACATAATTGTACACATTTATTTAAATCACATTTTTAAACATTAAAACATTTTTTTTGCAGAGACCCACCAAGCCACCTTGTGTGTCTTGTCGGTGGAGTTCTTTTTGAATACATTTTGTATTATTTATTGTAACTGCAGACAGTTGGTAGAATTCCATATTGAATTTTTGGGTAATATATCCAAAATAAAATAAGGATTTTTGGATTGAATTCTACATTTATTTATGTATATCGTAGTCGTACAGGAGAAAGTGACCAACTACCAAAATGTAAAATGTTCAGGAGGGCCATTTAAGTCACTTTTGCTTGGCAACAAAATAAACACCAATGCAGTTAGTCATTTTTAACAAGTCAATATATTATACTTCCAAGTTTAAAATCCTTTGGGATGTTTTCAGGGCAATATTAAGCTAGTAAGATATCAAATGGTCAATGATCATGTTTTTGTAAAACAATGCACTTGTCACTTTCTCCTGTATGACTACGATATGTTAATACGTGACGCGTTTTGTCTTCTTAGGACATTATCAAACACTCTAGTGTTTGATATTGTCCTAAGAAGACGAAACGCGTCACGTATTAACATATACATAAATAAATGTCGAATTCAATCCAACAAACCTTGCTTTATTTTGGATATATTACCCAAAAAAACATTTTGTATTGTTTTTAATGATTTTAACCTAATATACGCATAAAAAAGAGAAAAATTAATAATGTATACATTTTATAATATTCATGAAACTTACTCTTGATCATTCTCATGAAGGATGAAGAAGAAAATGGATGTCTGGGCATTTACGAGGCTGACGGCTGACGACTGTCATAGGCTAGTCTAAGTGATCACTTTTCACACGTGTAACCCACCCATTATTGACAACTACACCACTCAAATTCTTGAAAATTCCATATATGCAAGAACCAATTTCGAATCGTTTTTCTTAAATCAATCGAATCGAAGAAGACAATATGAAATACACTTATCAACGCACCGAGAACGAGCAATAATTTTTTTAAAGTTTATCTCAGCCCTGCATTTTTCATTATTTCACCATTCGGACATCTGTTAGTTTTGCCGCACGTTCGTCTGAGAAATTGTATTTCGATTGCATTTAATCTATTTTCATCTTTATTTACACAACTCCGTGTTTCACTTCCATACATTAGTGTAGATACCAGGAGTTTATTGTGTACTGCCATTTAAGCTTTCGCTGTTTTTATTTGCTGTAACTGATTCCAGTGCACCGTTTACTTTACTCAAAGCTATTTAATTTAAATTTCTATGATTTAAAATACAGTCACGTGTCGAAATAATCAGCGGGTATGTATGAGGAGATACATAAATGTGAAAGAAGCGAAAGTTGTTTGCAAATACAGAGTGTTTGCAAATCTGGCTTTCTATTCTCTCTGCCTGTTCCTGCGAGAACTGAATACATTAAACCAAGGAACATAATTAAATCACAAACTGTATATAACAATTTAATTTTCAACATTTTGAGTGTGTCCAAATACTTGTTCACAAAATCTGGATTATCTCCAATTACAGGAGTTATTTTCATATTATTTTTTGACATCTCATCAAAGATGAAGAAGAATATGGAAGTCTGGGCATTTACGGGGCTGACGACCGTCATAGGCTGGTTTAAGTGATCACTTTACACACGTGTAACATTTACCAATCCTACCCATTATTGACAACCACACTACTCAAATTCTTGGAAGTTCTATAAATATGAACCAATTTAGAAACCTTTTTCTTGAATCACTAGAACTTCACTAGAGACATCTATTGGTGAGATGTAAAGAAGCTCTTTACTAAGCAAAATGTCTTATATTAGTATGTGAGGTTCAAATCCTGGATTTCAATCACACACATGAGAAACGCCAGAAAATACCATTTTCATTTTTATTCAATAAAAAAAAAGTATCATGTGCAAAAAAGCTGTCAATTGATGCGTAGATGAAACTTCCGAAATTTCAGTGGTGTGGTGAATGTTGTCCGCCTCCGTGGTGTAATGGTTAGCGTGTTTAGGCCGCCGTACTGGAGGTACCGGGGTTCGATTCCCAGGGTGAGAGGTGATTTTTTAAATATTGATTTTATACTTTAATATTTATTTGATATTACCCTGGACTGTTCCCTAAAGCGCAGGAGTGATAGTGTAAGTAACGATCAAAATAACACCGCGTCAATATGATGCAGTGCCCTATGCACGATTAAGTGCGAATAACAGCCCGGCTAGCTCAGTCGGTAGAGCATGAGACTCTTAATCTCAGGGTCGTGGGTTCGAGCCCCACGTTGGGCGAAAATTTTTTGAAGCGCCCTTGAGGTATTTTTTTACGAAAATGGCGCTATATAAGTTATCCAATTTTATTATAATTATTATTTTAACGGTTAGAAGAAGAAAAAATGGTGATATTGACACGGTTTATAAGGGTATAATTTTAAGCAGCCTATGACAGATTAGCCTAGTTTAAAGTGTGATTACACAAAGTGAACGATGAATGAAAAAGAGAGTGTTATGACAGATCGTTAGACCTGTAAATTCCCTGACTTTCATGTTCTTCTTCGTCGTGATAGTTAATTAGCTACTTAGCAGCGTGATAGTTAGTTAGTTATGTAATATGTTTCTCTAAGACAGTGGTTCCCAAACTTTTTTGGTCCACGGACCCCTTCTCATAGTCAAAACTTGCCTACGAGTCCTGAGTGAAAATTTTCATGAACGCATGATAAAATACTACAAATTTCACTTTGATGTTTCGAATAGTAGGTTAATGGTGACGTAAAGATAAATTATAGTCACAATAGACCTGACATGGTCGCGGTGACATAAGGGATGCAAGATCCCTTGACCCCCAAAGGAAAAAAAATATAAATAAAAAATGCAACAGAGGACTTAAATTAGATTACTTAGAAATATTAGAAATTAAAAAAGCAAAAAATAATAATTTGCAACTAATAAATACACAAGTAAACGATTTTTCTTAAAGTCCGTTATTAAACAAGTTGTACTCTGGCCAATATTTGTATACGACAGATTCTTCAGTTCTTTAGACACGTTGCTCGTGGCAATAAGGATAGCCTGGAACGACTGGTTGTGATCGGTAATCTGGGAAGGAAGAGAGGGAGAGGAAGATCCCCACACGATGGACTGATCAAGTTAAGGCAGCAGCAGGCACCTCGGTAGTTAGAGCGCTACGTGCAACGCAGTTAAGGGATAAGTGGAGAAGAGTCATTGCTTCCACGAGCGTCACAACCCTCAGTAATGAGGAATAAGAAGAATAAATAACTTCTATTTTAACTGTTTTAGTGCTGAGATATTTTCTTATCTGTATGCTACAATTGCAGCAATAGATTTTGACAAAGATGTATTTCTATTTTTCACCAAAAATGAATTCAATTTGCTTATTTAGGATTTTTTCGACGAATCGGTACTTTAAAAATGCGTCTGCGAGACAACCTCCCAGCTCGACCGCCAAATGGCACTCCCGTCATCGTCGGCGTCGCGTCGGTATATCGACGGCCGCGCTTTTTGCAAAGCGTACCTTATTTTATTTTTGTTTTCTGCTAGTCAAGTATTTCTAGTTTATACTAACACTTTTATTCTAATTTTACGTCTTAAAATATCTATTGTATTCTTGCCAGTGCCTTTACTATGACCTAAAATATAATGTTTACCTACATACAGGCCAAACCTTTGTGTCTTCTATTGTATTTAAATATATATAAATATTTTTGTTTTTGTAAATATTTATATTATGTTGTAAACTTACAAATAAAAGAATTAAATGTGAGTGTAATGACTTATAAAAGTTAGAGTGTTATTAAAAATAAATAAATTAAATGAAATAGTAATAAAAATAAAAGAATTAAAAATAAAGAAAAAAATACCAGAGTCGATATATCGATTGTCAGCACTTTAACGTTAAAAAAAAATCGCCACAATTTTTTTGTTTGATATTAAACCTTATTGTATTTATATTATGTTGTAAAATGCAAAAGAATTTTTTAAAAAGAAAAAAAAAATACCAGAGTCGATATATCGATTGTCAGCACTTTAACGTTTAGTAAAAAATTGCCACTATTTTTTTTTATTAAAACTTATTGTATTTATATTATGTTGTAAAATGCAAAATAATTAAAAAAAAATATATATATATACCAGAGTCGATATATCGACTGTCAGTACTTTAACGGTTAATAAAAAATTGCCACAATTTTTTTTTATATTAAAACTTTTTGTATTTATATTATGTTGTAAAATGCAAAAGAATTTTTAAAAAAGAAAAAATATATACCAGAGTCGATATATCGATTGTCAGTACTTTAACGGTTAGTAAAAAATTGCCACTATTTTTTTTAAATATTAAAACTATTGTATTTATATTATGTTGTAAAATGCAAAAGAATTAAAAAAAAAAATATATATACCAGAGTCGATATATCGATTGTCAGCACTTTAACGGTTAATAAAAAATTGCAGCAAATTTTTTGTTTGATATAAAACCTTACGCGGACCTTCTAACGTTGTCCAGGGACCCCCAAATCAATTTTAATTTTCCACGGACCCTTGGGGGTCCGTGTGGACCACTTTGGGAACCACTGCCCTAAGACGTCGTGTATTTCGATTTAAACTTTCGTCATTAACGCGAGGGTTCGAGAATAGCCGCCTTGTCCGGGGAACCCCGGGTTTAGACAGGGGACGGGGAAATGGTACACCAGGCAATTATTGCGTGCCTCATTGAAAGGGTTAAGTGAGAACCAGGCGAATTAATGACTATCTTGTTTAAGATTAACTAAGAACAGTAAAACCGTTAAATTAATTTACTGTTTTAAGTATTTTACTTAATCGATTTCGTTTGAGATTAAATTACTTACATTTACCTTTTTTTTCACTTTTCTGGTATTCTTTATTAATAGGTGAGATTAAGGGTGTCTTTGGGTGAAAAAGGCAACAAAGAAGACAGTTTCTGAATAGCTAACACAGGCAGAATCCAACTCCCCATCCAAGTAATTCACCCTTTTTCTGAACCTAATTCTAGAATTGCGGTCATAATTTCTAAAATGATAAAGTTAAACGCATTTCTTCAAACCCTTATCCGCATTCAATGTGCATAGAGCACTGCATCATATAAACGCGGTGTTATCTTGATCATTAACGTATGGAGGAAAGGTGATCAGCCCTCCGCTTCAGGTATCAGTCCAGGGTAATATTGAATAAATATAAGAGTGAAAAAAACGCATTTAAAACATGACATTTTGCATTAATTTTTATTATTATTTCCTATTGTTAGTTTGTTTGTAAATACACATGATAGTTGGCACTGGCAGAAACATTTTTTCACTGGGTGACTGCCAAATAAATACAAAAAAAAACAAGAAAACAATACTATACTAATAAAAAAACTCGCTAAGAGTGTCAGAAATGAAGACTCTAAGAAGCATATCTGGCAAGAGTCTACGAGATAGAATAAGGAACACCAGGATAATATGCGAGCTCGAAGATGTCGTCAGGTGGGGAAGACAACGAAAAAGGGGATGGTATATGCATGTGAGGAGAATGGAACCATCCAGACTTCCTTACATCGCACTGAACGGCCAACTCAAAGACGATTCCCGGGCAGACCACCAAAGATATGAATTGAGCCGGGAATCGACATCGCAGGAGGCTAATCCCTCTTAAAAACAGGGCAGAAGACCTACAACAAACAAACGAAGAAGAAGTGATGAACAAGCGTGTCGGTTTGTGATCCCGTGGTTAGTGTCGCGGTACTCTTGAGTCAGAGTTTCTCGGCTCGAACACACTCTATCACAATTTGATACCTATTTCTAATGAGCCGCTAAATAGCGCGAAAATGAGCAGCTGAATAGTATGAAATTGAAGTATTTTTGTAATTAAAAAAAAATAATGATAATAAACCCTTATCCGCACCCCGATGGTGCATAGGGCACTGCGTCATATAAACGCAGTGTTATCTTGTAAAAAACAGAAACATAAATATTTCTCTAAGGAATGTTATTATTTTTTCAAATTATAAAGGGTGTACACAAACCTTCGTAATTTTCCAAAAGGATTCCAAAGTACACTCTTCCTGTTTGTCACTCTGACTTCTACTAATTTTGTTTAAATGTTTTAACGCCTATTCCTTGCGTTAATCGATGCCGTACCTTTTACTTTAATCATTTAAATTACTTAATTACTCGACACTGGCCAGAATACTCTACAAGGGTGAAAAGCCATAAAAAAGAAGAGGAATAAGAGTTTTGTTGATCATACAGCCGAAACAATATTACCATAAAGCCATACATTATGTGTGTATCAACAGAGAGGAAACATCTGTTTTTTATCCGAATGACGTATTGAGTATGATCATCTTTGGTCAACCTGACACTGGCTGGCTTAAGTGATATTTACTGTGCAATCAGTCAACCCATATTTCTAACTATAATTGTTTCATCAGTGAACATATAGAGCATCAAAATAATAGTGCGATATAATAATAATAATAAAACCCTTATCCTCACCCCAATGGTGCATAGGGCACTGCGTCATATAAACGCAGTGTTATCTTGATCGTTTACACATGAAGAAAAAATGATCAGCCCTCCGATTCAGATTATATATATATATATATACATATATATATATATATATATATATATATATATATATATATATATATATATATATATATATATATATATATATATATATATATATATATATATATATACACATACAAACATACATATAATAAAGCGGTAAAAGTAATAATCATTGGAAAATGGGGGTGGGCTGATTTGAAATAGATCGTATCATTCGGCCATGTCATGTAATCGTATGACTCACAACAGACAAATCACCTATTAAAGTACATGTTTTTTCAAAACATTGTAAAATGTGTCCTCAGCACGGGAAAATTGAGTAAGGACATATAATCACAAATTGTAAATGTTTATCGGATAAAATAAATAATTAAAAAATATCTATGTGCAATAATCATTTCTGTTTTACTGGGAAAACCCAGTTGAATTAAGAAAAAATACATTCAAGAAGATTTTTTTAGTTTGAAAATCGGGCTGAGAAAATTGACCTTTTTTGTCTAAATAACTAGATTACTGGCGCACTCACCTAAGGTTTAATTGAGTTACCTATATAAAGTAAAAAGGGAGCGTTATTTAAAAAATGATTGACAATTTAATATTCAGGAAAAATTGGCGCTGCAAGAATTTTAAAGGAAATTTTCTGTTCTGATTCGATGCGTTTTATTCAACTGGGTCAGAGCCAGTCATATCCTAAAGCCGTGATCTAACATTTTGTTTTACTTTTTTATTTTTTTAACGCATAAATAATACGTTTATAATTTTTTATTTCTTTATTATTTTTTACTATGACCTAATATATTAATAATTACGACCAATCCTTATATTTTACTGCATAATTTTTTTTTTAATGTATACATTTGACTTCATCATTTATTATGATTAACTATGACTCATTAATTATGACCGATTAATACTATACAAGTATTAATCAGTCTTCATAAAGAAGCGGTTAGCTTCGAAACCGGTAGATATTATAATTAAGTTATAATAAAATATTTATGTTAGCGGGAAAAGAAGCAGAGGAAGACCGAGAAAAACATGGCACGATCAGGAATGCTAAATACTTGAAAGTGGTCAGGTTAGGAGTCGTAACTATCGGCGGGTATGTATGAGGAGATGCATGAACGTGGAAGAGGCGAAGAATGTTTGCAAGGACAGAGTGGTGTGGCGCTCTATTCTCTCTGCCTACCCCTGCGGAGAAGCGGCGTGATGGTTAGTTAGTTAGTTAGTTAGTTTAAATATTTATAGTGATTTTAAAACAAAGTAAAATTTTAATTATAAAATGGAAAATTACAAAGTTAGTACTACAAATATAAATAACACATTATTGTAATTAGTCATTATTATACGTATGTGACAAATCACTTATATGTGATTTTAGATACTGTAATATTCATTCAATATTACCCTGGACTGGTACCTGAAGCGGAAGGCTGATTACCTTTCATTCATGTGTAAACGATTAAGATAACACTGCGTTTATATGAAGCAGTGCCCTATGCACCATTGGGGTGCGGATAAGGGTTTTATTATTATTATGTATATGTGATAAAATCAAAATAATTTAATTTTGTATATATCCATAGAGGTTTGAAAAAATCAGATGATGAAACTGTTTTTGATGATAGATTTTTTTTCAAAGGTGATAAATTACGAAAGACGACGCCCCGTATTCCGCTACACCCCTGATCTATATACCCCGATGCTGCGGTGGCGTCCGGCGCCGCCGCCGCGACGCCGAGTGACAGATGTACCCGTACATCGCGCCGTCCAGGGTGTAGCCTGGTAGAGAATTGTCTCCGCGGGAAATCTAATCGCCGAAAGAAATCATTTTGGGAAATGTGACACTCTCGCAATACAAAGGTTGAATCGCTTCAATTGTAAGGAAAACGGATTTGTTGATGATTAATTTCGGAAAGTGTAAATATAATATTTTTTGAGTGGGTTAAAACCTTTGTTCACAAATCTGTGTTGTCCACTTGGGAGTTATATTAGATACTTTTATCCATTTTATAATTACATACATTTTACGAAGGTCTTTGCTGAATAAAAAGTTTACTCAACTCAACCATAGATGGTCCTAAGAACGTATCAATCAAAGGATTATTTATATAATTTTGAGTAGTGGGTTTCTCAATCATGGGTAGAATGGTAAATGTTTAATTTTGAGTTGGATAGTTTCTGCATAATATGGTTCTATTGACGCCATTTTACTAGCTTGTACTATAACCGGTCTTGTAAATACCCAGTCTTCCATATTCTTTTTCATCTTTGTAAGATGCAAATATTCGGAATGCATCATTTATTGGGGATACATTAAAGAAATTAATAAAAAAATAAAACTCAAAACTATGTAAGCATTTTTATTTTTGGTACTATTTTTCCGACCGGTTGCAACCCAACAAGCGTCATGTCTTCTTCAGGGATATACACGTACTATAGTACGTGTACGTATCCAAGTCTGAAGAAGACAACGTGCTTGAAAAATCGTATCAAAAATAGAAGTGGTTTAGAACAGAGTTTTTGATTTATTTCATTTATTAAATTTTTAAAATGTGCTACGAAATGTCAGCAAACAACATTCAAAAGTTTTTTTTTCTTTTTAAAATTTAGAGTAAGCTTCATATATCGCTCACTTCTTTCAAGAACGTCACAAATCAAAAATCGACAATTTTCAGTTGTGCATGTTTTCGAAATGCCCAGAAAAGGTACTATATCCCAGAAAAAGCAGCATATTTTTAACTTAATATTTACCCGCTTCAGGGCAGAAAGTGTTGTTTTTGCATTTTGAAGAAAGGTATTGTTTAATAATTTATTTATAAATACTAAATATTTTTCAGATGGAGAAAAAACGTTCAGGTTTTACCCAAAAAGATCTGTTGCACAGTAAAAAGTTCAATAAGTGGCTTCATATTTATTTTTAATACATTGTATTACATTTTTAAACTTTAAAAACGTTCTCCTGAAAAAACAAGTTTTTTGATTTATGACGTTGTTGAAAGAAATGAGCGATATGGTATTTGATAATGACGCTAAATGCATCAAAACACGTGTCACAATAGATTTGAAGAAAATTTCATTAAAAATTGAATAAAAAGCCTAGGTAATAAATGTATATGGTAAATTATAAGCGAAATGGCGCGGAAATTTATTTCATGAATATCTGATTTTCATGTTCAAATTGTCTGAAATACATTATAAGCTCTTTAATCCCATTATACATTATGGAGATTGGAGCAGATATCTACATTTAATGTAAGCCATTGTTGCAAAATTGGGTTAGAATATAATATGAAAGGTTCTGACAAACCTAGTGTGAAATTATGCATAAAATTTAAACGTTATTCTCATCCCATAAACTTCAGAAAGAAAAACGTTCAAAAATATATTCGTATTAATTTTTACCGATTCATTTTTAATTTCAAATTGACTTGGCAAATACCACTTTTTCTTAAATCTTATATGATACATGTTTTACGACATTTTGAAAACTAACTATCTAACTAACCATCACGCCGCTTCTCCACAGGGGTAGGCAGAGAGAATAGAGCGCCACACCACTCTGTCCTTGCAAACATTCTTCGCCTCTTCCACGTTCATGCATCTCCTCATACATACCCGCCGATTGTTACGACTCCTAATCTGACCACTTTCAAGTATTTGGCATACCTGATCGTGCCATGTTTTTCTCGGTCTTCCTCTGGTTCTTTTCCCACTAACATTCGCCTCATAAATTTGTTTTACCGTTCTTTCCTCACTCATTTGTTCTACATGTCCAAACCATCTCTACGCACCTTTCTTAATTTTATCGATAATGCTTATCTCAGCTTTGCATTCCTTCCTTATTTCACTATTCGCACATCTATCATACATCGTTTTGTCGCACATTCTTCCGAGAAATCGCATTTCGACTGCATTCAGTCTACTTTCATCCTTCTTTTTAACATTTTGAGTGTGTCCAAATACTTGTTTACAAATCTAGATTATCACCAAATAAGAGTTATTTTACACATTGGTGTACGGAGTGCGTGGAAGTTTTTGGTATCGTAAGGGAATTGTCATTAACTGTAACATAACTATAAGTATTTCAATGTTTTAGAATTAGTACATGAACCCTGAAGATGATAAGGTTCTTGTCAAAACCGGTTGGAAAAAGTGTACCAATAAAAAGTGTTTAAAACAAAGATGTTTTATTTTATACAGTTATTAAAATGTGCCACAAAGTACCTGCGAAAAACATTCAAGAAAAGTTATTTTTTTGACATTTCATCATAGATGAAAAAGAATATAGAAATAAAGTAATTTACATGGCTCATCCCACCATAGATGTCTCTAGTGAAGTTCTAAGTCAAGCACTGTGTTCCGAGTTTGATCAATATTTCTAAAAGTTTCAAGAATTTCAATAATGTGGTTGTCAATCATGGGTAGAATTTGTGAATGTTACACGTGTGTAAGTGATCACTTAAACCAGTCTATGACGATCGTAAGCACTGTAAATGCTCAGACTTCCATATTCTTCTATCTATGTTGAGATGTCAACAAAAGAGTCACGTTTTGATACATTTCGCATAATTATCATACACGAAAGGCAGTGTTCGATAGTGATGCGGAATGCATCAACAGATTTCAGAAAAAGTGGTATTAACGGAGCAAAATTTAAATTTAAATTTTTTAATTTTAATTTTGAGTGGATGGAAAGATTGATAAAGACATAGAAAAGAGAGTGAATGCTGGGAACAAAGTGAATGGTGCACTGAAATCAGTTATAGCAAATAAAAACCTATCAGGGGAAGCTAAACTGGCAGTGCACAACGGAGTCCTGGTTCCAACTCTAATGTATGGAAGTGAAACATGGAGTTGGCAAAAGAAGGATGAAAGTAGACTAAATGCAGTCGAAATGCGATCTCTCAGAAGAATGTGCGACAAAACGATGTATGATAGATGTACGAATAGTGAAATAAGGAAGGAATGCAAAGCTGAGATAAGCATTATCGATAAAATTAAGAAAGGTGTGTTGAGATGGTTTGGACATGTAGAACGAATGAGTGAGGGAAGAACGGCAAAACAAATTTATGAGGCGAATGTTAGCGGGAAAAGAAGCAGAGGAAGACCGAGAAAAACATGGCACGATCAGGTATGCCAAATACTTGAAAGTGGTCAGGTTAGGAGTCGTAACAATCGGCGGGTATGTATGAGGAGATGCATGAACCACAAAGTGA